>NW_015160326.1:1962-18116 GCF_001447785.1 Gekko japonicus
GTGGGCAAACAACCCAACACAGCCAGGTGAGCTGGCCAGGTGATACAGTGCATTTTTGCCCTGCTGCCCTCTCCCCCTTCCTCCTCCCCTTGGCCAGTTCAGACCCCATCATAGGCTGTCCTGGGAGGGGGCAGATCTGGTTTTTGCACCATTGCAGCTGCCCAGCCCCCAGCGCTGGCCACACAGCTTGGCCTTCCTAGCAGCTATGGCCGCCATCACCCTCACTGGCTCTCTGCACCCATATAGGACCACAAACCGGACCCGCTGGTGAATTGGGGGCCCCATCTTCCAGAGTAGGGATGGTGGAGAACTTTAGAAATATATGCAGAAGCACTGCATAGAAATGAGTTTGAGTTTAATAAATCATAATTGTTCATACAGCTCAAGAAGTCATCTACATTAAAAAGGATCCTTTGTTTGGGATTGAACAATGACAAGAAATAAACTTAATATCAGGGCTTCAAATTAATTACAACAAGTCAGAAATATACCCAATCCATGTCAAACAAGAGATGGCAGAATCGCGTCATAAGCTTTGTCCCTTCAAATGGGTACAGGGAGGCCTGGAGATATCTAGGTGTAATGATACCGATCAATTTGAAAGACCTGTTCAAATCCAATTACAACGCGCTTTATCTTAGAATCAAAGCTGATATTAATAACTGGAACTCTCTTAAATTGACTTTGCCGGACAGATTGCATTTAATTAAGAGTTTTTTGTTCCCAAAATTCATTTTTCGGGTGTTGCCGATTTTTATCGCTAAAACAGAATTCCTACACTGGCAAAAAACCTTGTGGAACTTCTTATGGGAAGAGAAAAGGTCACGAATAAATAGTATTGTATTGCACAGACCTGCAAAGTTAGGTGGCCTGGATCTCCCGCTTTTAAAAGCATACCATCAGGCTGCAATTTTGTCCCAAATGATTCAGTTGCAATATGAGGATGAGCAACAGCAATGGAGGCAAATCGAACTGACATACACGGCCCCGTACAGTCTTCAGGAAATAGCCTGGATCAAACCAGCTTCTAGACCTAGATCAGTCAAGGAGAATTTTTTTACTGGCGACTGCCATCTCAACATGGGACAAAAACAAGAATCTTCTTTCCCAAGGGATATCACAATTAGCCACATTCACATGCCAAGAATGGTTTCGGCCAGGTTTCCATCCACAGACCTTCAAAGATTGGAAGGTTGCTGGATTTAGACGGCCCATTGACTTAATAGACAAAAATGCTATAAGGGACAAGCAATACTTTGATCTGAAATTAGGGAAGCAAACTCCGTGGTTTCAATATTTACAGTTAAAAAGCCTCACAGAACACATCTCAGTCTTAGGCACCTTCCAAAGAGAATTAACAAACTTTGAGAAAATCATCAAGCTGTATCTGAGCGCACCGAAAGGAACTCTGTCTAAACTATATAATACAATCATCTTAGAGGAATGTCATCCAAAACTTAAATTTCAACATAGGTGAGAAGAGGATCTGGCGGTACTCTGGGATGAAACGGACTGGGGTTCCGTTTGGTCCTCTCCGGCTAATAATTCTAATGTTTTTAATATTCGGCTAAAATGTTTTAAACTCTGCTCCAGGTGGTACTTAACTCCTCACCAGTTAAACAAGATCAATAGAAACAATGATCCGCAGTGCTGGAAGGGCTGTGGGCAAGTCGGCTCCTATTTACATTGCTGGTGGGACTGCCCGAGTATAGGCAAATTCTGGAAGGGTGTTCATAAACAGGTCAAGGAGATAACCTCGATCAACTTGAATTTGAAACCCGAAATATTTCTATTAAACCAGTGGGATACAGACATGGATGATAGAAATAAGGAAATGGTTTCTTTACTCCTCGCCTCGGCGCGTCTGACAATAGCCTCTTGTTGGAAATCACCTCTATCTCCTGCATTATCCGCTTGGCACGAGAAAGTGTGGACTTAGAGGAATGTCATCCAAAACTTAAATCTCAAAATAGGTGGGGAGAGGATCTGACGGTACTCTGGGATGAAACGGACTGGGGTACCGTTTGGTCCTCTCCAGCTAATAATTCTAATGTTTTTAATATCCGGCTACAATTTTTTAAACTCTGCTTCAGGTGGTACTTAACTCCTCGCCAGTTACACAAGATCAATAGAAACAACGATCCGCAGTGTTGGAAGGGCTGTGGGCAAGTTGGCTCCTATTTACATTGCTGGTGGGACTGCCCGAGTATAGGCAAATTCTGGGAGGGTGTTCATAAACAGGTCAAGGAGATAACCTCGATCAACTTGAATTTGAAACCCGAAATATTTCTATTAAACCAGTGGGATACAGACATGGATGATAGAAATAAGGAAATAGTCTCTTTACTCCTCGCCTCGGCATGTTTAACAATAGCCTCTTGTTGGAAATCACCTCTATCTCCTTCATTATCTGCTTGGCACGAGAAAGTGTGGGAACAATTTGTGATGGCTAAGGTTACTGATAAAGTCTATAGAGCACATTTCCAAATTTGAATCAACCTGGTTCCTAGTATTCTCGTTTCTCACTACACATGATATATTACCTGAAAACTCACATTATCATAAATGGTTACTGTTGTGAGGCTCTATCATAACAGTTTGTTGGGAAAGGTCAATATATGTTTTCCTTGCTTAATTAATTCTGTAGACTTAAAGCCGTTGATGTTATACTGAATTGTAGAAGATCTCTTAATTGAAATGTTAAGATTCTCATTGATTCTGAGGTAGTCTTTGAACATTGTTGTGATGCGCCTCTATGTTACTATAGCTCGATCAATGACTTTTGTGACAAACAATAAATAAATAAAGGAAGAAAAATTAAAAAAAGAAAGAAAGAACTAAACTTAATAAAGGGTGATGGTAGGAAATTTTTTGGATTTGCAAATCAAGGAATCTCTTCAGCTGGCTGCCACAGACATCCCATAACTTTGTCTAGTAGATTTAGACAGTAGAAAAAATATCAAATGAGATGAAGTCAGATATGCAAAGATTAGGGGGGAAAGCCAAGGAGGTGGCTTCCTGAGCCAGGCACTGATCTTCCTTATTTTACAGAGTAAAAGAATATATTTTTTTCACTCAGATAAAACAATGAAAGCACTGACCTTAAAAGAGCTACCACATGGCGTAAACCAGGGGTGTTGAACTCATTTGTTACAAGGGCCGGATCTGACATAAATGGGATTTTGTGGGGCCAGGCCATTGTGTTGCATAAAATGTAATGCCAGGTAGCAGAGATATAAAATTTATAAAAGATACAAACACAATTAAAGATATTATTTTTAACTTAAAATACAAATATGCTTAAAACTCTTGCAATGTTTTATTTATTTAACAGTCTTTGATAACTGACACCTCCCAAACCTCCCCCGCCCTTAACAGGTGCTAGCCTAAAATGGAAAGGTGTAGGAATAGTGGGATTTGGCAATGCAATTTAAAAAATAAAACATCAAGAAATAGTATGAAGATCACAGCAGAAACTAAAAAAATATATAAACTAAAAATATAAAATGCTCTGAGTTTAGGAACATAAAATGGCTGGGCATTGTAAGCTTCTCTCCCCCCCCCCCCGTATTCCTGGCAGTGGCTTTCCAGGGTAATGTCCCCCTTTGGCTGTGGGTTCCATGATTAGAGTACTCACTCAGGCACCCATTCTCAGGTCCATTCAGCAGAGACAAGCTGGCTCAAAACAACCCTTTATTTGCAAGGAGACAACTCCAACAAGCAACAGCTTCAACTATACAAACACTGGAAAGTGAAACTACTTGAGCTCCACTCCATTGAATTACATTGCACCACAGACAAAGTTGCAAAGGAAATGTGGAATGGATTTCCCATTAAGGTCTCTGGGCCCAGATACTCTGGGATTGGAATGAAAGCCACCAGAATGAAATGACAGTCCCTGGGAGTAGCAGAAGCATTTTGAGTTTGGAATGAGGGCCCCCAGACTGGAATTCCATTCCCAGAATGCTGCTGCTACTCCCAACGGCTGTCATTCCACTCGGCATCCTGTCATTCCAGTCCCAGAACACATATTCTATTGCTAGGGACGATCATTCTACTCTGAGGGCTGTCATTCCAGTCCTAGAGCACTCTTTCTATTGCTGGAAACAGCCCTAGAGTAGTCTATCTGGGTGCAGAGACTTTAATGGAAAAATCCATTCTGCATTTTCTTTGTAAATTTGCAAGCCCAGAATAGCTTCCTGCTAAGAGAGGGAGCTGGGAACTTCACCATGGCTACCTCACTGCACATTGGTGGGAACCTGAGGAGTTCCGGGGTGGGCATGGGGCCCCATCACCCCAAGCGGGGATGAGCATGTCTGTCTCGCTACAAGGCAGTGCTCCTCCATGCTCAGGATATGGACGTGGAGCACACAGCAGTAAATATCTCCACAGCCATTTGGAGTAGCCTGAAGACCTGGTTTGGGAGAAAACAGATCACCCATGGCTATCTGGTCATGGACGGTGGCCCTAAAATGTGTAGGGCCACTGGAAAAGCCAAAGTCAGAAATGTTGTCTCCATGGTGCACAAGATTCACCTGGTGGTGAAGGATGGCCTGGGGCTGGGGAGGGCACTTCTTGAGAAGCATCAGGGCTTCACGACTCCTGAGAGAGAGGCAGGGTGAGGTGGACGAAAGATCCTTCTCCAGGACATTGGCACCTACGCTATGACTGCCTGTTTGGTGGAGCAGAAGATGGTGGTCCAGGATGTCCTGTCCTCCATTTCCATCCAGCGGGGGGAGGGCAAGCTGAGCATCAGCTCCAAAGACTGGCTGACTCTGTCCCAGATGGCGCACATCCTGAAACTGTTTCAGGATGCCACCAATATCCTCTGTGCCCACATGGCCACCTGGGACAAATCATCCCCCTCATTCGCAGGCTAGATTTGGCAATGGAGTCTGTGCTGGAACCAGGCCACAAGGTAACCGAGGTTCTCTCTCAAATCAGGGCCCAGGTTGACAGGTTGCGCAATGGCATCAAGCAGCACCTGCATCCACTCCTTGAGAAGCGGGAATTCAGGTTGGCATGCATGTGTGACCCCCCGTATCAAGGGAAGCATAGCCCTCCGAAGCACGAAAGTGTGAACTGTGTTGCCGGTTACAGGTGTTTCAACACCATGGCTGGAGCGTGTGACCGTATCAAGGGAAGCATAGCCCTCCAAAGCGCGCAACTTCATCAGTGGAAGTGTGAACTGTGTTGCCGGGTACAGGTGTTTCAACACCATGGCTGGAGCCAGAGAGAGCTGAAGGACATGGGAGATGACAAGGTGGAGGAGGAGGGGGGAAAGGAAGGAGAGGTGGAGGAGCAGGGAGAGCTGGAAGAGGGAGAGGCAGGGGACGGGAAGGAGGGCGAGTTTGTAGAGAGAGGGCAGGCCCCCAGGACTGAGAGAAGACGGAACAAGAATCAGGAGTTCTGGTTGTCCATTGTGAGGTGGGAGGTACGGAGCGCTGGTGTGGGCACCAGACAAGCGATGGCAAAGGATTCTGCTGAAGTGATTGCGAGTTGCTGGCCGAGCCCTCCAAGCCCACCAATTCAGATCCACGAGTACTGGGTGTGCAAGGCCACCATATGGCCAGATATCACCAGCATGGCCACTGGTCTGCTGTCCTGCCCTCCCACTAGCATCCAGAGCGAGCAGGTGTTCTCCCACCTGGGAGACATCATTTGCCCACATCGATCCTGACTAGACCCAGCCAATGTAAATTAGCTTTTCTTTCTTTCTTTCTTTCTTTCTTTCTTTCTTTCTTTCTTTCTTTCTTTCTTTCTTTCTTTCTTTCTTTCTTTCTTTCTTTAAAAGAATTGTATTAGTTTTTCAAAAGTGAAAGAAAAAGAGGACAACAACTACAAAGAAAGACAAACATAGAACAAATAAGGAGTCTGTACTCATTGTAACTATTTACATTTTACATAGATAGAATCATTTTGTTATGCACCTAGAACAATTTAACCATTTAACAATTAGAGCTTACGTTTTAATTGTTAATGATCAGTACTTTATAAGATAATCCTCAATCCATTTATAGAGTATTGACCAGTTCTTCTCAAAAACTTCATCTTTTTCATATTTTAATTGTAAAGTTAGTTTGTCCACTTCCGCTGTTTCCAATAGTTTATAGATTATTTCTTCTTTAGATGGGGCTTCTTCTTTTTTCCAGTATTTTGCATACAAAATCCTAGCCATAGTTCTTACATGTATATGTTGGTGTAGCGTGCTGTGAATTCTGGGGTAGTGAGAAATATCCAAAGAGGCAACTGTCCACACAGCCTTGTGTAAAAGTTATTTACAAGTTTATTTACACAAGAGAGAAAATGCTGGTACGCACTGACAAAGTGCTTCGCCACACACACATTCATAAGCAGAGAAAAATCTGTACAATACATGATCACTTGTATACATACCCTCCACCAATCAGCTATCAGTGCTGAGTCACTCTGACTTAGACTACCAGCACTGGACAAAACCAGTTTAGTCCAGCTGAAGTGGCTGTCTCGAGCTGTCAGTTAGATCATCTAGATCACCAACCGATGTCTTACTTGCAGCACATGCTGACAGTTAGATCAAATATGTATCTGGTTTTTTTTAATGTTTTCTGGAATATAATTTAATAAAAACAAATCCGGTACAAATGGCAAAGTTATATCTAACATTTTTTGTAATAACTCATGTAACCATATCTAGTATTTTTTGTAATATTACAAGTCCACCACGTGTGAAAAAAGAACCAGTATATCGCTTACATTTCCAACATACATTTGACATACCAGGATACCATAGTACTAAGTTTTCTGGCATCATGTGCCATCTATAAAACATTATATATATATTTTCTTTAAATGGTATAGATTTTGTAAATTTTATATTTGTTTTCCATACCTTAGTCCATTGATCTAATTGTATATTGTGTCCTATATTTTGTGCCCATTTAATCATAGAAACGTTGACTATTTCATCTTGTGTTTTGGTATCTAATAAGAAAGTATAAAATGACTTTATAAATTTCCCATCTATAGATAACAAGATTTTATCTATGAGTTTATCATAGAAATCAATTGGGTTATCCCTTACATATCTAAAGATGTGCCCTTTCCCACCAATTTAAACAAATCCTCCGTCTTTGTAAAATATCTTGTGACATTCAGTTATTTTCCTTATCTAATATATCTTCATATCTCCACAGTTGTTCTTTAGTAAATAAGGTGAGATTTATAAAGGCTTCTAATGGTGAAACCCACTTAGGTATTTCTATATAAAACATATTTTTAACCTCTTCCCATATCTTCAGTAAAGATGCTCTCAGCATATGTTGTTTGAAATACTTATGGATATTACTTTTCTAATACCATACGAAAGCATGCCAGCCAAATTTCAAATCATGACCTTCTAGCTTTAACAGTCTTGGATTTTCCAAAGTGATCCATTCTTTCATCCATGTCAGGGCTGCTGCTTTATAATAGAGATACCAATCTAGTACTGCAAAGCCTCCTCTTTCTTTTGCATCCTGTAATATTTTCATGTTAATTCTAGGTCTTTTACCTTGCCAAATAAATTGGCATATCAGTTTTTCTATTTCCTTAAAATATTGTTGATTTTTTACGATTGGAATTGTCTGAAATAAGAAGAGAAATCTAGGTAATACATTCATCTTAACAATGGCTATTCTTCCAATAAAAGATAGTGTAAATGTTTCCAGTTTTCCAAATCCGTTTTAATTACATTCAAAAGTCTCATATAATTATCTTTTAGCAATGAACTGCACCTGTTTGAGCATCACCCACCCCTATGATGGTGTTCCCCAGGCAGGGAGGGGGATTCCGCCCTACCCAGTTATCGCTTTGCCATTTAAGGGTGGAGGGTGGGGCCTGGGGTCAGTGAGCTACCTGTCCCCATGCGGGTGTTCCCCTGGGTCCGGGCGGGGGGGGGTTGGCCCTGTCCAGTAACCACATTGCCTGTGGGTGGAGGGTGGGGCCCGGGGAAAGAGCACCACCTTTCTCTGAGCGGGTGTTCCCCTGGCCCTGGGCATGGTGGTGGTGAGGGTTGGCCTTGCCCGGAAGTCACATTGCCAGTTGGTGGAGGGTTGGCCCAGGCCCTAGTGTGGGTGTTCCCCGGGCCCCAGGCAGGGTGGGGGGGGTCAGCCCTGCCCAGGAATCACCTTGCCAGTGGGTGGAGGGTAGACTCAGGGAGACAGCACCACCCATCCCTGTGCAGGTGTTCCCCAGGCTGGGCGGGAGGTTCTGCCCTGGTTGGTGATCCCATTGCCATTTAAGGGTATATGGGCCCAGGGAAAGACCCATCCTTGTCAGCTTCCCAGGCAGGGTGGGAGGTTGGGCCCAACCATTCCTCATGTCCAAAGGGCTAGGTGGTTGGCTCCAGGAAGACAGAGGCACCCGCAACCACGTGAGTGGTCCTCACGGGAGGTCCTCTGGGAGTTGGGTGCCTGTAGATGAACCAGTTCTGCTCTAGACTGTCTGAAGCCATCACTGGACAAGTCCTCCAGAAGCAGTTTCCTGGGGGGCACCGGTCTTCGGGGTCTTGTACCCCCTAGACCTGACAGGCACATGACTTGTGGGGCATGTGAAGGGCCACCCCAGGGATGGACTGTGCTAGTTGGAGGCCTCTAGGTCACCTGGGTCAGTTTTGGTTGTTCCCAAACCGGCGGGGGGACGTTACTTTGAAAAGCATTGTCTCTTTGAAGGCGTGTAGCTCGGACCCCCAAGGTCCAAGAGAGACCAAACTTGGTTGGCATGTTGAGGAGAGTGAGCTGGAATTATGCTGATCATTTGGGCCCCTGGGACTACTGGGGGTCTTTTCTGCATCTGGACCATTTCGCGAACTGGCCGCAATTCGGTTCGAGAACCAGTCCGGGAATGGGGTCAGTTTCAGTTCGATCTGGGGCAAAATCTGGAAAGTGTCCATCCTTAATAAATAGGTACAGCTTCGGTGGGAAGGTAACATTCCGTGCACCTCGGCATTTAGTCATGCCAGCCACTGACCACGGAGAATTCTTCAGACTGCACTGGCACTTCGGCTTGGAAACGGAGATGAGCACCACCCCATAAATTCAGATTCGACTAGCTCTCGAGCAAGGGAAACCTTTACTTTTGCCTTATAGCGATCAACTTAGAAAGATTTTTTAAAAAACACAAGAAAGACCCACGTGGCAAAAAAGGGTGTACGGGGAAGGTGGCATTGTTTGAAATGGCCAGACTCTTTAGAAATGGCTCATTCATGGAATAAAATTCGCTGTATGAAACCCCCATCGCTGTATCACTTTACTCAGAATCAGGCCAGCAACAGATAACATCCAGTTTAGAATGGTACATGCCGAGTTATGTGCATAAACTGAAGACGCTCTCCACAGCCACTCTGGAAAGCCATCCAAAAGACTAGTCCTGCCATAGAAAAAGCTTGTGATCTGACTGTTGCGGGTACCACAAGGAGAAGGCTCTCTGAAGAGCACAGCTGGTATGTGAGATAGGATTGCCAACCTGCAGGTGGTGGCCAGAGATCTCCTGGGATTAAGAGCTGATCTTCAGGTGACAGAGATAAGTCCATCTGGAGAAAACGGCCACTTTGGACTCTGTGGCATCAAAGCCCCTCCCCTGCCCTCTCCAGGCTCCGCCCCAAAATCTCTATAAGTATTTCCCAACCCAGAGCTGGCAACCGTAATGCGGGAGTATACTGGACGATGCAGTTTAAGTCTGAAGGACCTTTAAGGCAGCACTTGGAAGCAGGCCATGAAGCAAATAGGTAACCAGTGCAATTGATGCAGCCCTGGAGTTATGTGATCCAAGTTGGTGACCTCAGAGAGGAGTCTTGCTGCCACATTATGGTACAAAATGAAGCTTCTGACACATCTTCAAAGGCAGCTCCATGTACACTGCATTATAGTAGATGAATCCGGGTTCCTTCTGGGCTTACAAAGTTTCTGCTCAAAAAGTCTCTATTAATTTCCATGGAAAAGGGAGAATCAGATTGCACGGTGCAGGAATTCTGTTTACATATTGGAACTCTTGTGTTCCCTGCACACACCAGAATTCCCGTGTCTACAAAGAGCTACTGGATCCAAATACATTCCTAGCCCTCTTGACTGTAGAAGGCAGTGTTTCAAACACTGAATCCGAAATATCAGATTCCAAGAAAGCCAGAATTTTCTGTGTGTGGAGGGATGGGGGGAGACCTATTATTTAAAATATGCAGCCTCTGGTTTTGCCAATTTTGATATCAGTATACAGTGTCTCTCCATTCTGTCGATGCTGGATACATTTTAGGCCATTGGACATGCATTCTTGAATGGAGATGCATTTCTTTCTGTCTGCCAGCTTCAGTATTCTTCCATTAGATAAATTAAGGCAAATGATTTACACTCTTCAATTGTGGGAGCACACTATTTTAACCTTTCCCAGAAAAATGAAATAACTTTCTCCCTCATTCCTCGGGCAGACATCAAGTCCCATTTTGCAGTACACAGCCTCAGTCTAACTTCAATGGGAACTTTGTCTGTACAGATCTGAGGGACTAGGCTTTCTCTTAAATGTAGTGGAGGGCTCCATTCTCAGAGCAACATATTACTTTCAAATATCAACAATCCTCAGTTCTGGGAAAATAAGAACCACCCTTGATTCTAAGCACACATGTCATATAAAATGGGTAAGTCCAAGAATATGATTTCCAAATGAATTGCATATTTGCTTTTACAATTTTTTTTTGATAACTTCCCCATGTGTTGCACTCCTGCAGCTCCATTTCCAGTGCCTGTGTTTTTCCATTTTCAACTTTACCTCTTTACACACTGAGATTTTTATCAGGAAGGAAATGCTTTTATTTTTAAAAAAACTTTCTTATCTTTCAGATGTTAATAAATCTCACAGTCCAAGAAGACAGAAAGATGTTACATGAGAGGCATGAGGCTAGATTCCAACACACCCAAAACCTCAAGTTTTATTTGAATTAAACCTGACTGTTGTCACCTAGTGAGATTGAGCCTAGTAACTCTTCATGACCAGAAAAGCTATTTTAAGGCCTTGTCATTGAAGGGTAGTGTTAAATTAAGGCCTTTCCCCATTGTGCTCTAAAGAAGAGTGCTGAGGAATTTTTTGTATCCTACAAATTTCTAATTCTAATACTGCCTGGATTCTTGCAGGAATGTTATCTCCTTTTGTGCTACTAAGTGTCTGTAGCTACTACAAGGGTTTGATTAATAAATAAGGACAACTGCCACTCCAAGCTTATATCAAGGTGGTGTATCTCAGTTCTGTTTTCTCTCTTGGTAGTGAAGGAAGTCTCTCTTTAGTTGTCTGTTCTCTTAATAATGATGTTAACAGTAGGTAGAGATAGTGGAACTTTTTGGCTTGAAGAGACATAGATGGCCACTAACAACTTTCATGCTGTTCTCTTCTTGGGCTTTTACTCAGGCCTGGCCTAAATGATATACTCACCATGTTCCTCACTGGTGATGAGATGTCTGGACAGATTACTTGCCACAATTGTTGCTTGCAAACATTAATGAACATTGCATGGTTTAAAGTGGGGTTTTTTTTTTTCAATTCCCTGGAGCTCTTGAAGGTTTTTATTCCATAAGCCATCAGAAGGTCCCTAAAGAAAGTTGAAGAAGTTAGTACTTTGAAAGTAAAACCATACACATAAACAGCTAAATATTACCAGTTCTTTCAGAAAGTTTGGAACCAGAAGTCAATGGCCAGCTGATATGGAAAGCTCTCTGGGAGCCTGAATGCAAAAAAGAACATGGGAAACCATCACAGAATACTGATGGGCTCTTGAGATGGCAAGTTATTAATTCAACATAATAAATGCACATTGCAAGTATAACAAAAGGGGAAAAAACCATGTGAACGCAAAAAATGTCTCCTTGATGCCTGTATTATCTGGACTAGACCAAATCTGCTGGCTTTCTTATTCTTTCTGCTATTATGGAGAAGCAGATTAGCTCACCCCCCTCCCAGCCTGCATCCCATCCCAGGGGTTGTAGGAAGTGGGGCTAGGATGATTGACCCCCTCTCTGACATTGGCATTGTGTAACGCCAGGTCTATTAATAATAAGACCACAGTCCTTTGGGACATTCTGCAGGAGCAGAATGTAGACCTGGAGTGCATGACCGAGACCTGGGTGCGAGATGGGGAGACAGTAGCTCTCTCCCAGCTAGCTCCGCCTGGGTTCTCAGTCCTTCACCAATCGTGGACAAGGGGTGGGGGGAGGAGTGGCTTTATTCATTCGGGAGGCTTACTCCTTCAGAGCACTCCCGCCACCAAAGATCATGGGCATTGAGTGTGTCAGCTTAGTTTGGGAAAGCGGGGAAAGTGTGCGATTTGGCTAGTGTACCGTCCACCCAATGCACTGTCCTTGGTGGAGGCTGCATCGGGCTGGGCATTGGAACACCCTAGACTGATAGTCCTGGGTGATTTCAATGTCCATGCTGATGATGCGACCTCCACTCAGGCAACTGACCTGGTGTTGTCCATGGTGGCACTAGGACTCTCCCAATTTCTAATGACTCCCACTCATGGGGCTGGGCACACGCTCGATTTGGTCTTCATGGCGGGAGTTACAGTGGACCGGATTACTGCTTCGGCAGTACCATGGTTGGACCACTTTGCTCTGAAGGACCATATGAATATGTCACCCCGACCCTGTTTGGGCGGCAAGCCTATTTTGGTCACCTGAAGAACTAAATGGACGCAATGCGGCTTCAGATGGCTCTCCGGGATTTGATGCCCACTGGTGGCTCATTAGATCAGCTTGTAGAGGATTGGCACAACTGAATCTCAACAGCCATTGCCACGATTGCTCCCCAAAGCCCTCTGCGCCCTCGCTCTAGGCTTGCTCCATGGTTTACCCAGGAGTTTCGGCTGATGAAGCGAGGGCTAAGATAGAGAGACAGTGGTGGCGTACTCGCAATGAAGCTACATGGACTTCTTATAGGATGTTTATGAGATCCTATGAGATGTCAGTCAAAGCTGTAAAAAGAGAGTACAATACGGCTGTGATTGCGTCTGCAGGCTCACGCCCAGCCCAATTGTTTAGAACAATCCGGTACATTACTACTTTGCCACAAGGCAAACCAAACGCTAGGGATTTGCCATTGACTATGATGCTTTTGTGAGCTATTTTGCAGATAAAGTCTTATCGCTCCACTGTGACGTCCCCGCCACAGTTGATACAGTGAGTGAACTTGAGGCACATTTTCTGGTCATGTTCTGTATCATTTCGGTCTGCTCAGCCTAGAGGAAATCAACAAATTGCTTCTAACTGTCCACCCTACCACCTGCTCCCTTGATCCATGCCCTTCGTGGCTAATTAAAGCCCACGAGGGGTTTCAAGGTGCCTTGTGGGAGATTATCAACAAGTCCCTCTAAAAGGGACTGTTCTCCAAGGCATTTAAAGAAGCAGTGGTCCACCCTCTCTTGAAAAAGCAATCTTTAGATCCGGCTGAATTTGCCAACTACCAGCCAGGCGGGGGTTAGTATGGGCTAGCCCAGATTAACCCCCCGGGGTTAAAAAGAAGAAGTTAAAAAAAGGAGTTAAAAAGAAGAAGAGATTGGATTCAGCTGACATTTAACTTACCACTCTGGCCAGGCGGGGGTTAGTATTGGCTAGCCCAGAGTAAGCCCCTGGGGTTACTCTGGCGTGGCCTGGCAGAGGTTTGTCTGGGAGGGGTTAGTCTGGACTAACCCCCAGGGTTACTCTGGCCTGGCCCTGCAGGGGTTACTCTGGCCGGGGGGGGGTAAATCTGGCCTGTTACAGCCGGCCAGATTAACCCGGGGTTACTCTAGGCTAGGCCAGAATAACCCCCCAATAACCCCTCTGGGGTTATTCTAGGCTAGGCCAGAGTAACCCCGGAGTTGCTCTGGCTAGGGGATTAATCCGGCCTGTTACACCGGGAATGCCATCGCTTTGACTATATGGACTTTTGTTGGCAGGGTGACGTGTCTACTTTTTATTAAGCTGTCTAGGTTTGCCATAGCTTTCCTCCCAAAGAGCAGGCATCTTTTAATTTCATGGCTGCAGTCACCATCCGTAGTATTTAAAATGAGATTTGTCATAGTGATCAGTTGTTTGTAGTAGTCATTCAGGAAATATGCCATCTTTTTTGCTTTTCAAAATATGATATTGATAACCCTATCTATCCCCACTTCTAATTCCTCCCCCTTTATTTTTCAGTCTCAACTCCTTCTTGTCCATCCTGGTTGGCAACTAAGAACATATTTAACAGTAGTACAGAAGCAAAGCTTTGTTAATATTATGAACAGAAGGGTTTTTTAATATTTCCCCATAATCTAGCAAAGCAATAAAAGGATGCTTTATATGCATGATAAAAAATGTTAATCTACCTTAGTGGTAACAAATGAGGAAGAGACATTAGAACTTATTTATTTACTCATTTATTTATGTTCCACCTTTCCCCCTCAAGGGGGACAAAGTAGCTTCCATTGTTCTCCTCTCCCATGTCTTATCTTTCCAACAACCCTGTGAGGTAGGTTAGGCTGAGAGTGTATGATGGGCCCAAGGTCACCCAGCAAGCTTCCATGGCAGAGGGGGGTTTGAAAATGAGTGCATGAGTATCACAAAAAGCTCGGTTTATATACATCATGAAGTTCGGGCTTCAGTTCATGGTGGTACATTTTGAAGAAAAAGCTTCAATATTAAAGTGATTAAGGAAGTCATCACCATGGCAAAAAGCAACATGAGAATCCACCTCAGTTTGGAAACATGGGCTTCTCAGGCCTAGGAACTGGCTAATTGTTCAGTATTTCGCTACTTCACAATATTGTGAAGTTGACAAGTTGAAGGGGTGGGAAACATGCACAGAGGAAAAGTCCTTTAGGAAGCTTCCGCAGCCACTCTTGTGTCTGGGAATGTTAGTATTATAAAAAAAAGTATTCTGGTAGTACAACAGGAAATTCACACTCTGCAGACTGACAGCTGATATTCAGTATTCAATGATCAAATGCAAAGAACCAGCAAAATGCAAAAGATGTCACTGGGCTGATCCAACATTTTCTCATACTAACAACGACCACCGAAGTTTAAAGGAACAATCTCTTACTGTTCATTTTATGGTTTAGCTCTGATTACCTGCTTCCATGCTTATAGTACTACACTAATATAATCCCTGGAGCTCTTCTAGTCTGTGTATATTTCCTTTCCTGTCTCTGTGAAGCAGTGCTAATAGGCCTCCCATGGAACTGCTCCTGCCCTTTACAACCGGAGATGCTCTTGAATCTTACTGAGGTGCATCTGAGCAGTCACAGGCAGGCAAAGAAAATACACAGGGAGGTGGAAGAGCTCTTGGAAGGGGAAAGAAGAACTGTCTGCAGATGTACAGTAATGACAGAGCCCGATGCAAGTTAGACCCCTTATCTATATTAGCACAGTTGTTGGTTCTTTGGGGGTTGCTTTGACCATAGCAAAATATATGGTCTACATTCAATAATAGGAATGACCTGTAAAAAGCATGATATTCCAGAACATTATCTAAAACTACTGATTTCACGGACGTCTACGATTCAGGTACATAATTATTGCCTGCAAAGTTCTGTGAATATCGGAGCCAGATTTCAAGGAAGTTTTTTATAAAGCCCAGTAGGTAAGCTAAGTGAGTTATTTGATTTACATTTTTAATTACGTCTTCTCTTCCTAGTAATGTAATAAATGTGCTTGATTTCTCTTTGAGTGTGTGTGTGTTGTTGTTGTTTAAAAAATGCCTGCTCAACACATTTGGTGAACAAATTAACTGATCCATGGCTGGATCCAGAGGAGTGTGAACTCTTTTCTCATTATTTTGTCCATTTCCCCCCTTCTGACAGTAGCCTTCATGTTACTAGTAAAGCAATGAAGGATGTGCATATGAGCTTCCTTTGATTTAATTACAGGAATTTGTTCTCGAGAATGAGGATATGATGAGTGCAAATACTGATAAAATAAATGATTTTTTTTTAATTTTTAGAAATAATACACACACACATAAACACAAAGACAAAAACAAACATAAACATTAACATAAACAATGTTTCCTGTTTACAGCGATACAACTAGTTCTAGACAATATTGCAACTGAGCACGCTTTTTTTATATAAAGACCTTTTAAGATTTAACTAAATATATTCCAATTAACCTTCACAATTTAAAGTCAACATTTTT
>NW_015160326.1:19295-27077 GCF_001447785.1 Gekko japonicus
CCTTAACACTCTGTTTGGGCTGTATCAGTTCTTCCTTAATTTCATTATCCGGTTGTATACTCTGTCATTTTTCAGTTATATTTGCACAAGCCTCTTCAAATCCTTTTTGTATTCCCTTCTGTATTCCATCTCTCAGTAACTTCAGAAACTGCTCAACAGTTAATTTTCCCACAAGCATGTTATCCTCCAGCTCATCCTCCTCAATTCCCTCTGCGAGCGCCACTTTTGTTGTCCAATTAATTTCAGCTCAAAGAACGTAACTCTTGCTTTGGGGCATTTAAACACCTTCTAAGACTTTTAATCACCATTTAGGATATTTAACTTAGTTGTCAGTTCTTATCAACAAAGTTTTTGACCCCGTAATCAAAAAGAGAAGACATCAATCTTTCCCACATTCCTTGTCTGGCCGCTAATTGCCTCTATCTTGGGCAGACCAACTCGGAGTAGCTTTATCTGAAAGTCCAAAAACTTGGCTATTAATAGAGTTAGAAATATGTGTACCCACAGTCCCAATGTTGCTGTATACATTCAAAATCAAGAAAGCAATAAAGTTAAAACGGAGGTCGCTGTTAGGCAAGGCATAGCAGCCATGCCTTGCTCCGTCCGTCGCTCTCACTTCAGGGCAATAACCACCACACCCCCGCATTTGCCATATGTGGGGCCCCCCAAAAAAACCAAGACCCCCCCCAAAACACCCCCGAGATAAGGGGGCTCCAAAAGAGCGGAGGAGGAGTGGGCAGCTCCGGAGCGATCCGAAAGCTGCTCCTCATCACAGCGCCGTTACTGGAAACTCCACTCTCAGGAGCAGTTCTTCAATAAATGAAATTTCTTGAAGGTCTTACTTGTTTCAAAATGGTTGTCATACCTATCTATTATGAACTGAGGTCGAGGCAGCTCTTAAACAGTGATTTCTTTTATTCAGCTCATAACTTAATACAGGACAACTTACCCAGAGAACAAGCTAACTTTATATGTTTTGAACGGGGAGAACCACAACCCTAAATAGATAACAACCAACCAGAAAAAGGCACTTAGGACCCCACTGAAAGTCAATGTCTCTCCAGATTGGCCTACCAGTGACATTGACCAATCCGGTCTCATGTTCTGGGATGCTGCACTTCTATGGAGCTGTACCTAAAGCTCATACCAACAATGATAACTGAATACATAACACCATCTTTAATTAATACATATCTGCATTACTGGGTTTTTTCATTATGTTCCATGCTAGCAGTTTATGGGCTCTATTTTCTCATTCAAAATATCTCAGCTTTGCAAAACATAGGTCTTGTTTACACACACACACAAACAGTGCTTTTTTGTTTTGTTTTTTAAAAGGTGCTGTACTCATATGCACCAATTTCCACCAATTCACCCCTTTGGAGAGCCTTGAAAAAAGGTGCCATGGCCCTGTTATAAAGGGTTTGTATTATATGTCCAATATTAAATGGGAATAGTGTTATATTTTGTGAAAAATTCTCCAGTCTGAGTTTCTACAATCCTTTACAATTCCATGTTCATGGAGGACATGGGTATTTAGTTGCCAAGACATTTCAACAGGGACGGTATTCCCTGTGTCTCCATTTGTATTCCTCTGCTGCTTCCCCTCGTTTCCACAGATGTTTTTGCAGTCCTGGGTGCAAAAACGCAGTTTGTCCCCTCTTCCCTGTTTCTGGAAATTCCCATGTTATGCCACAAGAGGGGGCAAACTGCGTTTTTGCTCCTGGGACTGCAAAAACATCTGCAGAAATGAGGGAAAGTGGTGGAGGAATATAAGTGCAGACACAGGGAGAGCCATCCCTGCGGAAACATCCAAGGTATAATATTACTTATGACCTCTTAATCAGTGATAAACATACCACTGCCAGCCTACAAACCTAATCGATCCAGTCACTGGTGGATTGGTCATAGAGACAGACCACCCTAGCTTTGCCTCATCTTGTGCAGCTCAGTGAAGGAAACTCTTGGCCAGACTTGCCATACCTGCTGTCACATAACCCAGTACTGCAAAGGATGTGCCTGGCATGTGTTGTGATAGAACTTATAATTTCAAGATATTTCCTTATATTAATCTAGCATGTTAATTTGAAGACCTTCCCTAAGGTCACGTGTTCAGCTAGTTGAGAATGCTTGCATAAACCTGTTGGAGTTGCTCCTTAGATTAAAATGGTTTGAACGACTTCTTGTTCTTCTGGTCTCTGTACTGGAACCCAGAAACATTGCAGCATTGCCACACACTGCCCAGTGAAGGATGCACCCAGGGCAGCAGTCAAAAAAATAAAAACACAGTGGAGGGCTGTCTGGGAAGGCCTCCCCTCTGGAGGTGCAGAGGCAGGACAGGAAGGACGCAGGACTCTTTTCCCAAGTCATTTTCCCCCCTCCCAGTCTGCTCATGGAGAGATCCATCTTAAAACATAGTTACATAAGGCAAAATATGCTAAACTACAATCAGTGAATGAAAAGGATTGATGTCAGAGAATTAAATGTATATTCCTTCCTGTGCTATTCTTGCAGAAATATTAGCTGGCAGTTATTCCAGGAATTATTGGTATTTTCTTAACTGAACAAACCACATGGGAAGATTTATCTAATTAATTACTAATAAGTGCATGGAACCTGGCTAACAATAATTCCCTTTTGCTGAATGAATCTAAATCTTTAATCATTCTGAATATCATTTCACAAATGTACTCATTCAAGTGGCACATTCTTACCTGCTATGTTCTCTTTTACTACAATATAACTACCTTATGAACATTTCACCCCTATCTCTAACCTCTACTGAAGTTTGCTTCCTTGTAAGCATTACATGAACAGAGATTGACTGACTCTCAAATAACATATAAAAAACCCTCATCACAAGTCCCCTCTAAAAATCAGTCACGCTCTCATGTTTTTTAAAAGATCTGCAACTCACATTCCAGACAATGAACAATACAAACACAGCTTAAGATGTTTTTCTCAAATGGCACTGTTGTATATTAATCCCATATTCATCAGTAATACATACGGGGGAAAGCAAAAACCAAATGCACTTTCTTTTTTCCTTCCCTTTCTTTCTGTCTTCTGGGGATTTTCCTTAGTACAACTGTGGATTTTGCACAAATGTGGTTTTTGGCAACTGCCAAGTGACGTGCCAAGCTACCAGTCTGGGGATGGGAGAACCTTCGCAGCACTTACCTGCAGCTCTGGGGGATGGCCAGGAGGCTGTAGCAACAGCAAGGCTGGAGAAGTCCCCCCCCCCCCTATTAGCACCAGGAAAAGGCCAGGCAGCTGCAGTAGTGCTGGCAGGGCAGGCAAAACCCTCCTCACACCCATATGGCCCTGCAAGAGCAGTGCTGGAGGGCTGTAGCAATGCAGCAGCAAAGCAATGGAAGCAGCCAGGGAAGGTAGGCAGGTTAAGCCCCAGAAAACTCACTCGCCAAGAGCAGCCTGGGTAGGAAACAGGGAGGAGGCCTCACCAGCACAGCCAGGGACAGTGCCCAAGCTGACAAACAGCTATCACAGACCAAGGGGGCTGGAGTAGGCCAGCGTCATGAACCACAGCAGAGGCCTAGAGCCAGGCAGAGGTAGGAGGCAGTGACTTCTGGGAACAGCACCAGCCAACAGGAAGTTGTTTTGAAGCCTCAGGCTAGGCAGGGCTGATGAGGGTGGAAAATACAGAGAGAGGTCCAGTCATTCTGTTAAGCATGCAACTCAACAACGAAGTAAGTAACAAGTGATTCAGCTTTATTGAGAATGAGAACTTCCCAAGATCACACAGCATCAGACGACACACAACAAAACAACAGTGGAGCATAGCTCCTTTTAAACTCTCCCAGGCTGGGGTAGCCACACCCTCACATAGTTAACATCCAATCATGTTACATAGATAACAACCAATCACTTGTCTTCCCTCCAGCACAGACTCTTACATTTCATTGGTTACAGTACATGCTTCAGCCAATGGTGTCCTTCCAGATTAGAATCCGGCTGAGGTTTCAAGCTTAACATTACATGTTAATGGCAAGACACAACACAGTCAGAAACTGGGAATGAGGCAGGCTTAGAGTTGGCAACCCTAGCCAGGCCCCACCTCTAATTGGAGGGTACTGACAGAGCTAGGGTTGCAGGCAGTCCTTAGTTAGACTCAACCACAAGGTAGTCTGGCAGGACAGGCCCAGTCACTCCTAGACGATAGACTGAGGGCTGGGGAGAGAGGGTCAAAGGTGTAAACCACCCTCCTCTCACCTGTTCTCAGATGCGTGTGGGGATGTGCCAGAAAAAGGAGACTGGAGAGTGCCCCAACCCTGGAGGTGGAGTCTGACACTACCACTCGTTCCTCATGGAGAAGATCTGGGATTCTCATAACCTCTAAAAAAGCAACTGGAATCCTGTTCTCCCAGCCACCATTAGAGTGCCAGGCTAGGATGAGGGATACCCACATTCATATATTCACCCTCTTAGTTAAGACACTCACTGCTTGACTTTGGGAGGGCCTCTCTTTCTCTCAAATCAACATACCAGCCAAAGGTCCTGTTCACACTAGGCGATTTGGGCTGGGAGCGGGACAGTTCGGGGGCGGAGCAAACCGGCGCGATCACACCACAACATCTGGGAAGCAGCGTGCTTCCGTCCCCGAACTGGCACTTCCCCGGAAAAATCCGCCCCAACTTGCAACCACCTACCTTGGTGGTTCATCAGGAAGCTGCGTGGCAAGCTGGGCGTTTGATCGCCGGCGCGTCCTTGCGCCGGCACATCCCCGGCGCCTAGCTGAACTGCGCATGCTCAGACATGCGCAGTTCGGCAGGCTCCCCGTCAGGGCCGTGTTTTCTCCCCGGCGTCTGATTGTGCCGGGGAGAAAAGGCGACGCGGCCAGGGGATCAGTGGGATCCCGCCGCGCCGTTTCAACTTTGGCGCGGCTTTTAAAAGCCACGCTTTTTGGCGGCTTTTCCCCTGCTGTGTGGACGGGGCCAAAGGTTGCAATCCTGGGATAAGCTCATTAAATAAAATGAGACTGAATTTCAAGCAGGATTGTTCCCATGGTTGCTGAATAATAAGCAGAAGTTGTGTGCTCCATTCTTAGGAGGAAAGTTAGGACAATTTGTAGTAGATGGATTAATTAATCCCTACCACAATCTGAGCTGACTCTATAGATGGAAAATATAACCTTAAGCTGGCTGTGGAAACCAACACTAAGATGCTCTGCTAAGCCACAGATGATTAACATTGCGCTGAAGATCTTCTCCACCAGGTCATTTTCCTCCTATCCCTTTGCACATCGGATTTGTTTCAAAGGAAGTTTGTTTGTTTGTTTGTTTGTTTGTTTCAACTGTGGTAGTGGAACGTGCTGTCAAGTCACAGCTGGTTTATGGCAACTGTGTGGGATTTTCAAGGCAAGAGGCTTCAGAAGTGGTTTGCCATTTCCTGCCTCTGCGTCAGGACCCTGGTATTCCTTGGTGGTCCCCCATCCAAATACTAGCCAGGGCTGACCCTGCTTAGCTTCTGAGATCTGATGAGATTGGGCTAGCCCAGGCCATCCAGCTCAACAGTAGCCCAAAAAAAAAATTACCTCCCTGAACTAAATTGCTAGGCACCAATAATAGATCTTGATGACAAGGGGAATTAAATAAAACTGGAGTGATGAAACCCTGAAATGTTTACTGTGAGGCAGCTGAGACAGCTGATTATTAAGTGTTACTCAAACAGCGTCTTGGCACTAGACAAACAGCAGCCACAATGAGGACTGATAGGGAGTTCAAATTAGAGGAAAAGGTCAGGTCTGCTTCAGGAAAAAATTCCTTGCAGGATGAGAAATCATATTGTGAAGCTGTTGACTATGTATGCAGCAAACGCAGTCTCTGAGTTCATACTCCTGCTTTCATGAAATTTCACACTAAAAACAAGATTATTTCCCTTTTCTTCACCTTTACAGTTTAGGATAGCATGACGTGGTTACTTCCCCCCCTCCATGCTGTTGCTGCTTGTGTTAGTGGTGATGCTGATGAGAAGAGACAAAGTGACACTTTAAAAGCTCTGAGCCACAACCTGAAAAAGTTAAACAATATAGGTTGCGGTCACACGCTAGAGATAACATGCGGGGGAAGCAAGGTTATTTACCCCGGAGGAAATTGACCCACAGTTGCGTGATCACACAATTCTTCGAAGCTGTGGGCATAGCCCGCCACTGCATGATCAGACACAATCGCAGGTGAGTTGGGGTGGGGTTTTTTTTGCTGTTTGTTTTCGATTTGCTTAAATAATAATAAATCAATGAATCACATCTCCACACTGAGGGCTTCCTACGGCAGTATGCGATGATGCGCATACTGAGAAGGGGAAAAAACAACGGCATGGAGTCGGGATGGCCTGATCAGACCATCCCAATGCCATGAGAACACGCTGGAGCGATCACTGGACTTTCCCCAGTGTCTTTTTACTCCACTTCTTCAGTGGAGCAAAATGGGTTGCTGATGGGTGCAGGACACTTGCCAGATGTTCCCGTGTGATCGCGCCCTTAAAATCCACCCGGCATTCGTGCCTATCACGCGGCTAATTCTGCATGTGATTGGGGTGATAGTTGTTTTTCCCTAAAACATCAGAAGAAACATGGTAAAGGCACTTACATCTGTGGCATGCATATTTATCTCACTGTGTCTTTGGGGGAGTTCTTTTTTAAAGCTGCAAAACTCAGAAAAACTATCTCATTGAAGGTGAAAGTAGGAGTCAAACAGCATGGGTTGGATCCTGCTTAAATGTCCAAATTTCTACCCATGCAAGGTGGGGCAATTTTGGCCAGTTTCCCCCTCCCAGAGCAGATATCCCCCATCCCCCAGGAGCAGCATGGGGGCATTTCAGGGCACCCTCCCCACCAAAGCAGGCTCAGGGCAGCTTACGTAAGAGATAAAACACATAAATAACAATGATCACGTCATAAAACCTTCTAAAACCATTCAGTATTATAAAGTGCTAGCAAAGATCTGTAGTAATAGTATTGCTTGAGAACGGTGGTAACAGTCATATTGATATATCTAGTCAGGGGTCGTTTCGTAGAAAAGGAGCTAGGGGAACTCATTAGCATAACTCATTAGCATATGCCACACACCCTGACATCACCGGAAGTGTGTCATAAGGCCACACCCCATGCCATCACCGGAAGTGTGTCATAAGGCCACACCCACCACTCAGTCTTAGTCTTAAAGGTTAGTCTTAAAGGTGCTATTTGTTAGTCTTAAAGGTGCTATTTGTTAGTCCTAAAGGTGCTATTTGGACTCTTGGACTATTTTGCAGCAACAGACTAACACAGCTAATTCCTCTGAATCTAAACCCACCACTCAGGCTCCACCCCCAAAATCTCCAAGGTATTGCCAACTCAGAGCTGGCGAGCCTATCTGATGGCACATGTGGGGGAAAACAAGCAAACCACCCATGTCAGGTAAAAAGGATAGAAGTTCAACACAATTTTATCTATTTTCAGTAACTGGTTTGTTGAGAGAAAAGCAACAACAAGCACATCAGTGAAGACCTAGTACCAGAGTGCCAAAAAGGAAAGCTGTTTGGTAATAGATGAAGTACAAAATATGTAGCTATTCACATTCCAGTTACCAGGAGTGTTCCCTCTAAGCTGAGTTAGTGTGAGCTAGCTCACAGCTTTTAAGCCTCTGGCTCACATATTTTTCTCTTCACTCAGGAAGGAGGGCTCCAGAGGCAAACTAACTGATGCAGTAGCCAAATCACTCGCTCACAGCTTTAATGCCAGTGGCTCACAAAGTAGAAATTTTGCTCACAAGACTCCACAGCTTA
>NW_015160326.1:27279-32666 GCF_001447785.1 Gekko japonicus
GGAAGCAACTTACCCTCCCTCTTCTCCTGCCTCCTCCTGGCTGAATGAGGGCCGGAAGCAGGGCAGCCGGAAGCAGGGGCGGGGCTTCATTGTGTGCCCCACCCCCCGCACATCACCCTGGGGAACGGCGATCCCTGGCAATCCCCCCCCCAAATCGACCTCTGTATCTAGT
Source organism: Gekko japonicus (assembly GCF_001447785.1). Lineage (NCBI taxonomy): Eukaryota > Metazoa > Chordata > Lepidosauria > Squamata > Gekkonidae > Gekko > Gekko japonicus. The sequence continues at coordinate 27,452 of NW_015160326.1, forward strand.
GGTCTGTCTTGATGGTCAGCTCATTGGTCTTTTCCATAAATATGCGGCAGGCACAGACTGTAGATGGTGAAACCAGGGAGCTGTATTTTCAGGGCTCTATATCTTCCAACTGTTGTTGGCAGCGGCTCCTTAACTAAAGGTGTGGTGGAAGAGCTCCATCTTGCAGGCCCTGCGAAACTGTAAAAGGTCCTGCAGGGCCCTGATCTCTTCTGGGAGCTCATTCTACCAGTATGGAACCACCACCGAAAAGGCCCTGGCCCTGGTTATGGCCAGTCTGGCATCTTTGGGATCTGGGAGGGCCAGTCAATTTTGGGACCCTGAACATATGGGGAAAGGCGGTCCCTCAGGTATGTCGGTCCCTGACCATAAAGGGCTGTAAAGGTGAGAACCAGCACCTTGAAGCGGATTCGGTATGCTATCGGCAGCCAGTGCAGTGCCTTCAGCACAGGCTGGATGTACTCTGTCATGGGGAGGCCCATCAAGAGCCTGGCTGCTGCATTTTGCACTAGCTGCAGCTTCTGGATTTGCAACAAGAGCAGCCCCATGTAGAGAGAGGTACAGTAGTCCAATCTCAAGGTGACCATCTCATGGATTGCTGTTGCCAAGTCGTTGCGGTCGAGGAAGGGAACCAGCATCCTGATCAGCCAATGTTTTGAACTTATTTTGCTTAGTCCAAAAAGGGCAGACAGGCTTTTTTCTCCTTCCTCACAAATAAGTTTTCCTGGTTGAGACCCTCCTGTACTTCTAAATGTAAGAGAAAATTCTATGAAATATGTTTTTTGTCACTGAGGGGGGAAATTCAGTATTTGCAGAAATACCACTTTTGTCTTCAATTATCAGCTTAAATCCAAATCCTTGCTCTAAATGAAGAACCAGTTCACACAACCAGACTAATTTGAGGGTGGATGCTGAATGTAGATTAACAGCCCAGCTACACCACACTGCAGCTACATCACACTGCATCCCTGAGTCCATTGTGGGGATGTGGAGCCATTTTTTACTTTTAAAATATTGAAAGGAGCCAATCCTGCTGGGTACCATGGTGCAGAGGGATGAGGGGCTCCTGTCTTCCCTTACCATGCAATTTTCAGGAGCCATGTGTTTTAGCGGACAAGAACCCCTCCTCCTCTCATACCATGGTCCCCAACAGGAACTGCCTCCGCAATTATTATAAAGGTTAAAAAGGCCTTTAAAATGGCGCTGCATCCCCACAATGGACTCAGGGATGTAGATGCACTTCCAAATGCACAGCAAGTGCAGATAGAAGCAAAGGAATGGCAGTGCTGCTTTGAGAGAGCTCCAGGTCATTAAAAAAAAATCCCCTCTATTCTCAGGACCTCATGCCTGAAAAATGAGATTTAAAAATAGCTGGAACTTCCAAAACATGCCTCTCACTTCTGCTGTCTGAGGCACCTAGTGCTGAACCACAGCACCTCCAGTGGTAAGGAAAAGTTACTACAGGGTTGCATGGCAGACAAACAGCTGCTGATTCAATCAAGCAGGCAGAGTTACACTATCAAAAGTAATACAGCAACTTCACCAGCTCAACTGGGGCAAGTTGCCAAAACCCCTTGGGTATCTGTCTAATAGGGGTGTGTATTTGGATACAATCAAGCCAAAAATATACCTGGAAAATATCTTATTTGGTATTTTCCAGGTATATTCGGCATCCCAAATATATCCAGGAATGTTTTGGGATACTGAAAAAATTGACTGAAAAAATCTCAGAAATATTCAGGATTTACCAGAAAGATTGGGAGCCAGCATTTGTAGGCTACCTGGGAATTAAGTCCTTCTACTTTGTTTCCACGTCTTGGTGGGGGGAGCATCTATGGGCTTGCCAGGCTGCTTATGTCAATTTGAAGTGTTATTGTCAGTTTCAAAAGGTTTTTTTTTTCTTTGCCAGAGCCACTTGGTATCCCCTTTCTGGTTTATATAGTGTTGCACAACACTTGTAAAATCCACACACACACCACTGTAGTTCACTTTGGTTCTGTTGAGCATGTACTGCTGCAGTGGAACTGAGTTGTGTTGGGCATTTGTTCTGTTGGGATTGCAAAAAATGCCCCCCACCTTCAGTTTCTGCTGCAGATTCTCTGGTTTGACATTACTTCTGTTGGACTTGTACTGCCACAGTGGCCCTGGGTTCTGCTGGGCTTCTGCCCATCACAATTGGTTCTGCTGGGCTTGCAAAAGTACCCCCCTTCAGTTTCTACTGTAGAGAGTCTCTGGTTTGATTTTGTTTCTGTCTGACTTGGCACATTGGCTTGTGGTTCTACTGTGATTACTGGGTTCTGCAGTGATTCTGTTGGGCTTGTTGCTGGTTCTTCCATGGGAGACTTTTGGCCAGTGGCTGCTGCTTACAGGCATTGCTTTTGCCCTGGAAGCAGCTTGGAGGGGTTTTCTTTCTCTTCCCCCTCTATATGAAATAATGGAGGATGGCCTATAGAATTGGATCCCTTGGTCCAATCTACTTGAAATTTGGGGGTTGAGGGTTATTTAAAGGACAGGCACCAGCAGCTCCACTGCAATTTTGGTGCCTGTACTTTTAAAAACACTCCTCCTCCCACCACCTGAAAAGTTCATCCATAGGGAACAATGGACCTGAAAAATTTGAAAACCTGGGGGGGGGGGCAAATCCAAATACCATACTGGTATTTGATATTCAGGAATACCAATATTTTTGGGCCCAATATACCTGAAGCCAAATAATACTGATCTTTTTTTTTTTTTGCACACCCCTACTGTCTAACCTTGCAATGTTGGGTCTATTCCACCCCCTTGCCTTCCTTCTTTGCTATCTTGCTAAGCAGGACACAGTGGGGGGAGGCACGTGAGGGAAACCTGACGGTTTCCCGCGATTCCTAGAGAGGCTTGATATCACTTTCCAAGTTTTCCCCTATCTGCCTCAACAGCCATTTTTTAAACCCATTTTCTCCTGCCTCTGTTCAGAGCAGCAGTAGGAAACAAGGTGGATGTTCTGCCCCCACTGGGAGGCTGGCAACCATATGTCTTGCCCTTGCCCAGACATACTGCTACTAAGTGTGACGTCAATTATTTTTTCCCTGTTGGAAACAGAGCTGTTTTTAGGACAGAAGAAAGATCACATTAGTATGTAATTGTTGCAATACACACATAGACAAATACCAAAAATGTTTCTGTATCAGTATGTTTTGGATTATTGTTACAGGACAGGGATTGGGTGGTAACTAATCCAATAGAACAGCACTTTTGTGCCATCTCAATGTAATGAACTTAACCTCAAATTGGGTTGCCAGGTACCCAGCAGTGGGGTGGGGGGTTCTTACCAGGAGCAAAGATAGGCTAGGGCCTGAGTCACCAGCAATGCACTGACATCACTTCCAGCACATATCAGAAGTGACATCATTGCAGTGCCAACCACTCTGGGACACTCTGATATTTGGAAAAACTCTGTGGTAGAAGTCATTATTACCATAGAGTTATTGCCCAAATACCAGAGCATCCCTGCATCACCAGTGATGTGATGATGTCACTTCCAGTGTGTGCCAAAAGTGGCATTACTGCATTGCCAGCAACACATGCCCAGGCCTAGTTTTCCTGCTAGGGGAGAGGGCCCAGAGTGGGGGATCCCCCTGCCCCCAGAGGAAGCCTGGCAACCCTATCCTCAAATATTTTACAAATTATGGAAAGCAAAGCTTTTGACAGAGGTGTTAGTCCCAACAAGGCAGAGTGGAAAGTGTTTATATAGGCTAAGCTGGACTTGTGAACAATGTAAAAAATAAATCTCTTCACAGAGAATTTTCACTCCCAAATGGGATAAAATTATGAGTGAAGATGGAAACTGAGTTCATTTCCATCATCTGGAGAATTACAGAATTTAATATTCCCCAGAGAGATAAAAGGAATAAGAGAAAAATATGTTTTCCTGGTGTTTCTAAATAGGCCAGAAAACTCCAGAAAATGTGGCCTGGCTTTCTGTAAAAGCATCTTCAGTTTTAGGGGTTTTTTTAAGTTTTACAAGTCACAGAAACAAAAGCTCTGGATTTTTCATGGCAGCTGTCAACAATTGAGCGACAATTCAGAAAACAATTGACCGACTAGTCTGCTCTCTCTTTTCTAGTCCCAGTAGGGCAACATCTTATTTCTACCACTGTGGTTAAAGCAGAATATAGGCTTGGATTGCGGTGCAGGCAAAACATTACAACTCTGTCCCATTTTCCAGGAAATTCCCATCTGTATCTACCACAGGATAATATACCTGCCTTTATAGGGGGATCAGATGCATTAAAAGAAGCTGTTTCCATGTTCTGCACAGATGAGTAGGTGAAGAAAAGGCATCAGAAGCTGAGATTTTTCTCATAACTGCAGCTCTTTAATAAAGTACTGTGTCTAAAGGCACAATATATACATTTATTAAAGGTATTGAAAACGTGCCTTTCCTTGCATCTAGCTACCCTCCCATCTGTCCTATAGTCAGAAAAACCCATAGTATACCACATAAGTAGAGTTGCCAACCCCCGAGTGGGGCCTGGAGATCTCCTGGAAGTACGATTGATTTCCAGACTACCTGGGAGAAAATGGGTACTTTCCAGGGTGGACTCTATGGCATTATACCCTGTTGGGGTCCATCCCCGCCCCAAACCACACCCTCCCCAGGCTGCACCCACTAAGTCATTCAAATTGTGCCCCTGACTTTGCACAACCCAGTTAAGATTAAGATAAGAGGTATGGTTGCCCTGACCTGGATAGCCCAGGCAAGCCTGATCTTATCAGATCTTGAAGCTAAGCAGGGCCAGCTCTGGCAAGTACTTGGAGATCTCCAAGGAATATCACAGCTGGGATGCAGAGGCAGACACTAGTAAGCCACCTCTCTGAAACATCCTAGCCCCACTAGAGGTCACCAGAAGTTAACCATGACTTCCAAGCACACACAGGGTGCGGTCAGATGGCGTGCTGAGAGCAGGTTAATCTGCTCCAGTTCTAACTGGATTATATTTGATCTGGGTAATTGCGATCACACTTACCTCCCTTATCCCGCCTCACTGCGCGCAGTCACGTCGCTCCCCGGCGTCTACACTACTGATGCACGAGAGCGTGTGTCGGCAGGTTTTTCCCCCCTTCAGTTTCTGCATGCTCATAGGCGCCCCTCCATAGAAGGGGGGGAAACTATCATAGTGCATGTGCAGAACCACCAGGGTGAATCAATCCAACCCCTCCAACAAAAGACTTCCCT
>NW_015160326.1:33005-39904 GCF_001447785.1 Gekko japonicus
CAAATATATTTTATATATATATTAAACAGAGGAGTAATTGCTATTCTAGGTGCTCTTCCTGGCCATACGAAACTGGAAATCACCTGTTGCTAATTGTCCCAGATACCCAAATTACTCACAATACAGTGTTCATGAACAGAAACAGTACAGGAAACAAACTCATCTTGATCCCTGATACTTTACCAGGGCAAGATATAAATGTATAGTGGATGTTCCATCTCTAAGCCTCTGTGCTAGGAGCATATAAGGTGGTGGTATCTAAAGGCAAACTTCATGTATAGTGGTACCTAATATGTGAATTATGGCTCTGGGTACAGGACTAGTAGTCCACTGCAAACCGTATAACTCCATATAATGGCCTAATTTGGAGGGAATGAGATTGGAGATCACAGGGACTGGATATCTGGATGACTAAGCTCCCTAGCTGTGGTTCGTCAATAGTAGTAATAATAATTAATAATAATGAACATTAACTCTTCCATTTCCAAAGAAGCCCATCAGGATGGAATTGCCCACCTGTGGCTGGCCCATGATGTCAGTGGGCAGTGAAATTTTTTATCCTTTCAAGCTTGGCAGAGCAGGAATCAACTGCAGGTGTGTGTGTCAGGGCCCATTTACGTCAACCAGGCTGGCAACAGAGAGAGAGAGAGAGAGAGAGAGATGAGCAGACAACACATTTGGCAGAAGCACTGGCCCCTACTGGCATGTCCCTGGGTGTCCTATTGGTTTGGCTTGCGCGGTCCAACAGAGATAATGGCAGATGCACTTACCAGAGGCATGGATGGTCTGCAAGTGTGGCCATACTGGATTTTGGGCCTGATGTGGCTACCTTGCTGACTTGGCTGGCATGTTCCAGCATGGATGTGAACCACGTTGCTTTCATGGGGTTCGGTGGCATGGCCTCTGTCAGAGGCTGGTGGGGCAGGGGTTGACCAAGCAGCAAGCTGATCCCCCCTTGTGGTGGTAGCAGTCCATGTCAAGTTGCTTGAATGGTATGCAGTAGGGTTTAAACGAGCACTCTGAGGCATCATTTGAAAGGTGAAGAGTTAACCTTCAGATAAAGCCTGGAGCCCCTGGGCCTTCATGAACCTTGCACAGGAAGCCCTTGACTTGTTATCATTATCCTCAACACGTAGGCCCTGAAGCTAGGGGGACAGGAAGTGGTACACCTCCATCAAGCATCATGAAGACTCAGCAAGGAGGAGCCTGAGCTGTACGTATGTGACTGATGAAGTCTTGTAGCCACGTTGACCTCGCCCGTAAATTCCATGATGCTCAGACAAGAAGAGGCCTGATCTGCATCCCACTCGTTGCTCACACTGCTTTCAGGGGGTTCTGTGGCATGGCCTCTGTCAGGGGCTGGTGGGGCAGGGGTTGACCAAGCAGCAAGCTGGTCCCCCCTTGTGGTGGTAGCAGCATGTCAAGTTGCTTGAATGATATGCAGTAGGGTTTAGGCGAGCACTCTGGGGCATCATTTGAAAGGTGAAGAGTTAACCTTCAGATAAAGCCTGGAGCCCCTGGGCCTTCATGAACCTTGCACAGGAAGCCCTTGACTTGTTATCATTATCCTCAACACGTAGGCCCTGAAGCTAGGGGGACAGGAAGTGGTACACCTCCATCAAGCATCATGAAGACTCAGCAAGGAGGAGCCTGAGCTGTACGTATGTGACTGATGAAGTCTTGTAGCCACGTTGACCTCGCCCGTAAATTCCATGATGCTCAGACAAGAAGAGGCCTGATCTGCATCCCACTCGTTGCTCACACTGCAAATGGGTTTGGAATGTGGCCTGGTCTGCAGGACCCCAGATCCCCTTTGATGAATGCAAATAGATAATTGAACTTGGCCTTTCTTATTACCCAGCTGAAGTTTCCACTTCCCCTTATTCTATGTCCACAAGCAAAAGGCCATGTTAAAAATCCACACTGACCCATAGTAACCAGTGCTGCATTTGAAAGAGAAAATTCCATGCCTGCACCAATGTTGTTCTAACTTTTTTCCTGCACTCACACATGTAGCGGAAATCTTAGAATCCCTCTGAAATGTACAAAATCTCTAGTTTTTAGAACATGAAATTCATGAACACTGACAAATATGGGTAAACTTTTTGATTTACTTTTGTTGCCAGGAGTAATCAGAACTTGACTACTATCTACTGATCATCCAAAATTACAGACATGATGCCTCCCAAAATGCTTTGATGTGTTTCAGTGGTGTCATGAATTTTAACAAGAGGCAAAAATACAAGGACAGTCCCCTGCCAATTTCATTTTGTAATAGGAATAGTAGCATGGGAAAAGGCAACAAAGAAATGAAAATTTGTTCTTCATAATCTGCTCTGAATCCTCTTGCAAATACATCAGTAAAGCAATGCTACTGTCTTGCTGGAGCTATGGTTTCTGCTATAATATATATTTGCTAAAGTATTTAGTGGTGCTTCAAATATATATTCTACATCTACTGTGATTTTGGCATATAAAATGAAAGGCACAGTATGCTGCTATTGCTCTGCAAATATTTGGCCTGTTCAATCTGGAACTGGTTAAAACATATTTTAGGAATAATTGAAACATTTCACACATGTAGAATGGATGCAAGGTATTTTTAGATCTAAACCTCGTTTATTGTCCTCCCCTTCCCCCGCCCAGTTTGTAAAGCTGATCCTGTTAAAAGAGATCTCCGATTTGCTGACATTCCTTTGGACTGGAGGATATCTGGGTGATATAAATGACTGATTCCTCATTTATCAAAGGAAGCACAGTGCAATGCTTTCAGCATCAACAGATAAGGATTACTGGCTCCCACCTCTCAATTCCCAGCTCAGTACAGATGTAACTTCAAGAAACTGCTACAAGTTAAAGGGAATTCTGAAGTAAAACAAAAAAAATCAAAATGATTCCTTCCCTCCCTTTTTTTTTAACGAAACACCCTGAATTTTAAAATATTGATTTTGAAGAACCAAAGGGCCCTTGAAGCCCTTCTTCATGAACCTGGGGACTTTGGGGATGTTTCTGCCCCTTTCTTTTGCTTGCATCTCCAGATATGGGTGACACTTCATAGTAGCTTCTGGTGTAGCAGAAGGAATTGTAGTTGGAAGGAAATCCGTTTTCTCCAAATGATGTATGTAGGTTTATAGATCTTCCATCTTTGTGACTGATGCACACTCTGGTGCACAGAGCATCTAGGGTTGCCAGCTCCAGGGCAATGTTCCCTCTAAGCTGTGGAGTCTTGTGAGCAAAAATTCTACTTTGTGAGCTACTGGCATTAAAGTTGTGAGCAAGTGATTTGGCTACTGAATAAATTAGTTAGCTCTGGAGCCATCCTTCCTGAGCCAAGACAAAAATCTGTGAGCTGGAGGCTAAAAAACTGTGAGCAAGCTCACACTAACTCGGCTTAGAGAGAACACTGCTCCAGGGTGGGAAATTCCTAGAGATTTGGGGGGTGGAGCCTAGGTGTGATGGGGTTTAGGAAGCTGAGGGACCTCATCAGGGGATAATGCCATAGAGTCCACCTTCCAAAGCAGCCCTTTTCTCCAGGGGGACTGATCTCTGTCATCTGGAGATCAGCTGCAATTCCAGAAGATCTCCATGCTCCACCTGGAGGTTGGCAACCCTAGCCTCTACTGATTTCCACTTCTCTTTTGTAGTTTGCCACATGCAACAGAATCCTCAGCCTTTCCACAATCTGTTCTTCATGGTACAGGTCAGGACTTTCCTGCTATTCTTTCTACTGATGGGTAATTAAAAAGTGTTAATGAGGACAAGGGCTGAGTTACATGTGGCCCATCCAGACCTCAGCCTACACAGCATATTTTCTGTCTTGCATGCAAATCAGAATTTCCTCCTTTTTTCTGGCCTTGTTGGGCAATAGATCTTATTTAGACTGGTAGAGGGAGAATTGTCAAAACTCGGACTCTTGTTTGCCATGTATTATGGGGTTTTGAGGCCTGCAGAGAAAGGGAAATTCCTGAAGGGTGTGTGTGAGTGTGAGAATGGCTCTGTTGTAGTGGTGATGTAACTCTTCTAAAGCAGCCTCCCTTCTCAGGGATGACCCTGGTGAATGTCTGTGCTTGCTTCACTGTAACAGATAATGTAATGGTGGATTTACAGGTGGGAGTGTAGAGCGTGCGAAAGCTAGGCGGGATGATTGCAGTGTGTCATTGGACAGAACTGAAGGGGGGGACTTATTCGAACTGTCTAGAACTATGGGTTTTGGCACCAGAACCTCAGTTCTGACACAGTACTGGTCTTAGCTTGGAACATCTTTATTTCTCAATAAACAAATCACTGCCAGAGAGTGTTGTTGAGAGTATCTTTGTCCAAGACTCTGACATAGTGTCAAAACTCCCTCTCTTCAACCATCGCACCACAAAAGTGATGGCTGACAAAGGTGAAGAAACAGGGATGGGAACCGGCTCCCAAACTGAGATCCCAACCCATGAGCCTGACAACCAGAAGGATATGGGGGTGACCGCAGCCAAGTCTACAAAAAGCACTGTGATGTGGGGAAAGGGCACAAGGCTGAAAGACCCCTGTCAAACCCAAGGAAGATGGGATGAGCCAACCTGACTGCGAACCCCGGGGTACCAGAGATGGAAGAGTCGGTCCAACCTGGAATGGTGGCAGACCTCGAGACTATGTCAAGATGATCCCAAATGGCTGCGAGTGGCCAGAACGTTGGGGGACGACCCGGGCCAAACCAAATCAGGATGGAATTCCATGGACAGGTTGAGGACCTATGCAGAGACATCCATACTCTCATAGAGGAACTCCCGGGGGTCATCCAAGAACTCATGCAACAGGGGCGAGGGGAAGCAGGCTGAGCAGTTCAAACAGTCAAGGAACAGACACCTGCTCAAGGCCTGGTGCAGCCTCCCCTGCCTCCCCTGGCGCTTCAGCCAGTGCCAGTCCCTGGACCTGAGCAATCAAGGGATGTGCTAGAGGCAACATTCGATGACACCCCAGAGAAGTTGGCATTCTTCGCCCTGCAGGTGTGGAATTTCCTGAGGGAATGGGGCCACACCTTCACCTCAAGAGAAATTGGCATTCTTTGCCCTGCAGGTGTGGAAGTTCCTGAGGGAATGGGGCCGCACCTTCACCTCTGATGAGCACCACATAGATTATGTGGGGTCTCGGCTGTGGGATTGGACAGCAGATTGGTTTGTGGGGCTGCACAACATCAGGGGTCCATAGCTCCAGGATGTGGAGCCCTTCATGCAGGCACTACATCAGCAATATGAAGACCCTTTGGAGCTGGAGAGGGCCCAAACCCAACCCCGGGGGCTACGGCAAGAGACCCATTCGGTCCGGGAGTTCTCTGATGAGTTTAAGACATATGCCACAAAGCTCCAAGGGTGGCCAGAAGAAGTACTCATCGAATTCTACTGTTCTGGGCTCAATTCTACCATCCTGGATAAAGCCCTGGCTCAGGACAACCCCCTGACACTGAATGGCTGGATACAGGTGGTGTGCGAGGCTGAAAACAGGTGCAACCTACTATGTATGTACCATCCGAAGACCCTATTGAAGGGTCCCAGTGGGCTGGAAACTCCGCAAGCCCACCCCACAGGGACTGGAGGGGATCAAGAGCAGTGGATGTGGCTGGGATTATGCCTGCAATGTGGAGCCCCAGGCCACTTCACTGTGAACTGCCCGAAGGACAAGGGCCCTGGCAGGGTGACGAAGGAAGAGAGCAAAGATAAAAGAGCCAAACCAACAAGCCAGCGCCCCAAGACACCCAAAGCCCTGCAACTGGGAGTGCGGGAAGAGCTCGAAGGCACTTCATCCAGCGAAGGAAAGCTGCCTCAGCTGGCAAGAAAAGGCCAGGACCTGCTGTGAAGGGCGCCAGCTGACAGGTCTGAAAATCTCCAGCATAAGAATTGGTGAGACCCTCCTCCCCCCTCTTTTACTTGACTGTTACAGTGATTAATCCAGGGGGGGACTCATGTTAGAGTAAGAGCCCTGATTGACTCAGGGTGTACTCAGGATTTAATTAGTCACGGGCTTAGGGGCTAAGGTGCACAAACTAGAGTTCTCTAGTGTTCTCCCAGATGGATGGAACCCCATGAAAGGAGAGGCTTACCAGTACTGTACAGTCCATCTGCCAGTGGAGGTGGTTTCCCATTGGGAACTGTGTTCTTTCATGGTGAACCCCTTATAAGTTCCCGATGGTGCTTGGAAGTCCCTGGCTCCAAGCTCATGGCCCATATGTACAATGGAGTACCAGGACCCTAACTCTCTTAGACCCCCGGTGTAAAGAACACCTGTGGAACCCCGTGGGGAGAAGAGCCCTGCCCCACAGCAGAGTGTATTTGCCTAGTGTGGGAAGAACTGAGTCTCATCCCCGCCAAGTACTGGGACCTGGCTAGGGTCTTTGAGGAGGTGGAGGCAGACGAGCTGCCTCCCCATCGCAAAACTGACTGCACAATCAAGATATCGCTAGGGCACAAAATGCCTAAGGGGAAACTTTACTCCATGAGCTCGGCAAAAAAGGAAGAATTACGGAGGTTCATTGATAAAAACCTGGCCAGAGGTTTTATCAGACTGGCAGCCTCCCCGTTTGCAGCTCTGGTGCTATTCCGGAAGAAGAAGGATGGGGGGGTTAGGCTGTGCACTGACTACCGAGGGCTAAATGTGGTGTCAATGTCGAATGCCTACTCCCTCCACCTCATCAAGGACTTGTTGGCTGAGGCCTCCCAGGGCTGGATTTTTACTAAGTTGGACTTATGGGATGCATACTTCTGAGTGCACATCAGGGAGGAGGATGAGCATAAGACAACGTTTAACACTCTGCTGGGTCAGTTCGAATATCTGGTAATGAGGTTTGGCTTGGCCAGAGTGCCCGGAGTGTTCATGAACTTAAATCAATGAAGTGTTGCACAAGCATTTGTACAAAGGGGTGC
>NW_015160326.1:41060-164713 GCF_001447785.1 Gekko japonicus
GACTATACTATCTCATCAAATGGAAGGACTTTGATCTGAGTCATAATGAATGGGTTCAAGAAGACCATGTAAACACCCCTAAACTGGTGCACGCTTTTCATAAGTGGCACCCCCTCAAGCTGGGAGGGTGAAGACGTTGGGGGGCAGAATGTGAAACTCGGACTCGTTTGCCATGTATTATGGAGTTTTGAGGCCTGCAGAGGGAGGGAAATTCCTGAGAGGGGTGTGAGAATGGTTCTGTCGTAGTAGCGATGTAAGTCTTCCAAAGCAGCCTCCCTTCTCAGGGATGACCTGAGCTTCTCAGGGATGACAGCTTCGCTGTCACAGAAAATGTAACAGTGGATTTACAGGTGGGGGTGTAGAGTGCGTGAAAGTTACGCGGGATGACTGCAGTGTGTGATTGGATGGAACCGAGGTGGGGGGCTTATTATGAGGGGAGGCCATCTAGATCCCCATCCTGGACTTTTGCCCAGAATTCCAGAACCCCTAAGACAGCCCTTCCTAGTGAATTCTTACCATTGTGGGGAATATTTCAGAAATGTCTTTCTCCCCCCCCCCCAATCATGTCACAGTTGATTTTAATGACCCCTTATGGGTTTTTCAAGGCAAGAGACATTCAGAGGTGGTTTGCCATTGCCTGCCTTCATGTCACAACATGGTATCCTTTGGAGGTCTCCCATCCAAATAGTAACTAGGGTTGACCTTGCTTAGCTTCTGAGATCTGATGAGATTGGGCTAGCCTGGACTATCCAGGTCAGGGGTATTATGGGAACCATTTCAGAAGTGTGGTTTTGTAAAAGAAGGTAACGTATGTGGTTAATTTGCTTATTGTTTTACAGGCCACCTCTTATTTGACACAAAGGACTGCTTTCTGTGCTGGCTTAGGCAATGAATGGGGCCTGGAATTTTCCATAAGTCCAATTGATTTCTAGAGCATACATATAGTGTTCTGAGCATTAAAACACCTCCACAAAACATGAAAATCCAAGACAAACACACACACACACAAGCATTTGGTTAGTAATTTTAGGCTGTAACTTGTGAACAGAGTGGAATATTATCACATTATATTAGAAAAATCACACCTGGGAGGAAAATTGGTGTGAAACAGAAAGCAAAAGGCAAATGCAGAGACAGCAAAGAAATGCTGATGCCTGGGGCATGAATTCCAAAGGGTCCTCTCACAGCAGTAAATTTATAATGGCTAGTACCTAAAAAGTCACTCTCCTTTTGTGGTACCCTAAATTCTGCCATCTGGAGGAGGCTAGCGCACCCTGCCAACACTCCAGAGATGAACACACACATTTGTCATTTTCAGAAATTGATAGTCATTGGTGAAATGAAACTAACATGACTTCACATCTCAGGAAAAACTCCAGATATAGATGTATTTTTCCCGTTACATAGAGAAAACTTCAGAATCCACTCTTTTTTCTGTCTTCCAAAAATGTGGTTTGTCCACCATACGTTCTCTATAAAACACAGGAAAGCCCAGTCTTAATATGAATGAGAGATTTTTGTGTATATCTTGGCTCTCTTTGACTGAATTTTTAATGCTACTAGTATTTATTGAACTGATGATGGGTTTGTAAAGATACTAAAAATATTGGCTCCCAATCAAGCACCATCTCATATGCAAAAAAAATTATATTTTTGACATATTCCTTTGCCTGTTAAAACATCCACTTAGAAGGGGAAAGAATCCTGTTTTGCACATGGTCTGCTATAACAGCACAAATCAAAATAATACTTTTTCCTGTGCTATAGAAGTATCTTCCAAGAGAATTTTCTTAGAACCACACTGTGCAATTCTGCATAAGAATTCAAAAGACCATGCAAACTTCAAGTATGCTTTCCTGTGCAAGACTCTAATGGCTTTTTCATCCATTGGGCTTAGAGACAGAGCACACGCTTCATGTGCAGAAGGTTGAGTCACTTCCATCTCTCATTAAAGCATTTCCAATAATACATGCTGGGAAAGACATTCCTGTTCCAGAGCATTACTGCCAATCAGAGCAGACAAAGAGGACAGTACTGGCTTGAAAGGATGAATAGTCTGACTTGGCATAAGGAAGCTTCATATAGTCAAAAGTACCAAATGATCTAAAGAAGGTGATTTTGGAAATCAATCTCTGAGCCATCATTTAGCATTCAAAATAGCCAATGGAAGCTTTGTATTTCACACCTCTTCAGCTTGATCTGCAGCCAAATGGCAGAATTATGCAGCAAGGCCATGTTCAGGCAGGCACCTTGGGCAAGAGGCAATAAATGCAGTCCAGACACAGTCCAGGGTCAAAGCACAGCTATTTAAAAGTCCAAGCATCAAACCAGAAGGGCAAATCCAAAGAGCACAAGCCAGGTCACAGTCCAGAAGGTCAAACACACAGAGATCTAGACCATGGCACAGCAGCACATAAGGGTTGTGGACAAGTTGCCACCATGCTGGCTCTCCCTTTTCTGGCTGCTTTTATCGGGAGACTTTCAGGGACAGGTGCAACTCATCAGCCTGCTGAGTCATTCAGGGACAGGTGCAAGTCATCAGTGGCTGAGCAGCCTACAGAGCTGTCAGCCCTGGTCCTGTAGTGACTTCAGCTCCTGTAGCGGGCCCTCTGGTCTGCTTCTCCAGTGTTCCAAGGGCTCTGGAGACCTTGGGGGGTGAGACTGGCAGCTGTGAGACCTCTGCTTCAGTTTCGTATCCCAGGCTGCAGGACTGCACTGACTTCAGCCTGAGGCTCTCCCACTGCACCTGACAGAGTCCCTACCTTGTCTGGCGGGTCTTCCTGCAGCATCCAAGGCCTGGAGCTGGCTTCCTCCATCTCATCTTCATCAAGGACGTGCTGGCAGGCAAACCCAAGATACAGAGATGGCACCATCCCTGGAATTATTGTTTAAAACATTACAGACTAGATTGTGGAATTTAAAATGTTCTATCTGTATAATCACCAGCCTGTGAAGCGATTCGAGAATAAGAGAGAGATTTTGAAACTTGCCCTTTCCTGACTTGTTTTGTAGATGTGCACAAATAAATTGATTTCCATGTGTGGCATTTGGGTTCCTACTAGACAAAGGAGGGGGTTATATTAGGCTTCATATTTTCAGGTTTCACCAGCAGGAGACATATGGAGACTCTTCAAAACATAATTGCCCTTGTGCTGTTCCACTTTGTAGGGAGGCCTGATCTGGCAGCAGATGCTTGCTCATACTTGCACTATTGCATAATGCATAAACCAGGAACTGTCACTGAAATTCTGTAGTTTCCAGTGAGAGATAAACCAGTGAATCCATATGTGGAAACAATGGCACACATTATCCTGCTCCCATCACCACTGAGCAACCTGTGTACCAGCACTTAAACTAGATGCTGTTTGTCTGCAGCTGCAATGGCATGTATGAAATATGTTGTTGGTCCCAAGGTTTCCTGCAAGGGCATCTGAGACAGCAATCCTGCTCCACTAAACTGACTAGAAATGTTGTCACTGGATTCACTGCAAGAGGCTTTGAGAGCCAGTTTGGTGTAGTGGTTAAGTGCACAGACTCTAATCTCGGGGAATCGGGTTTGATTTCCCACTCTTCCACTTGCAGCTGCTGTATGACCTTGGGCAAGCCATAGTTTTGTCAGAGCTGTCCTTGAAAGAGCACTTTCTGTCAGAGCTCTCTCAGCCCCATCCACCTCACAGGGTATCTGTTGTGAGGAGGGGAGGGGAGGGGAAGGGAAAGGAGTTTGTAAGCCACTCTGAGACTCCAAATGAAGGGCTGGATATAAATCCAGTCTCCTCCTCCTCCTCCTCTTCTTCTTTGAATTTCTGTAAATGAATAATAATGCAACAATGTTCAGTGCATGGAGTTCTATTACCATGTGCATAACGTATGTCTATGCCATCGATCATTGGTGGGAAAACACAAAACTACATTGTGATTTAAGATAAGACCACAGGATCATTCCATTACCATATGGCCAGTTGCTGCAGTCTTGACACACACAGAATAAAGATAAATAATTGGGACTAAAGGCAGGAGGACTGCAAACCATCAAATGCAAACCCTTGTAGAAAACATACAGACAGTAACAGCAAGCTGCACTTCAATCTGTACAGCACAACACATTCCTTTTTAAAAGGTTCTCCCTTGTTATACTTCACAAATTTTAGTAATGAAAAATGATCACTTCTTGGCAGTCTGCTATATCTATCTCACAATCTTGTTCTAAATTTCAGATTATGAGGTTTTCTGGAGTACTGCTCATCAGTGGTACCAGGCCCGTAGCTACGGTGGGGCTTTTGGGGGCCAGTTTGGTGCAGTGGTTAAGTGTGCGGACTCTAATCTGGGAGAACCGGGTTTGATTCCTCCCTCCTCCACTTGCACCTGGCTGGATGACCTTGGGCAAGCTGTAGTTCTGATAAGAGCTGTTCTTGAAAAAGAGCAGTTTCTGTCAAGAGCTCTCTCAACCCCACCTACCTCACAGGGTGTCTGTTGTGGGGAGAGGAAGGGAAAGAAGTTTGTAAGCCACTCTGAGACACCTTTGGGTAGTGAAGGGCGGGGTGAAAATCCAATCTCTTCTTCTTCTCTGCCCCTTTTCTTAAAGGCACAGCCCCACAAGAATTTCTCCTGTAAATGCTTTTTAAAATAAATTTCAAACATTTTTAAAAGGCGTGTCCTTGGAGCAGAATGGGGTGCTATAGTTGACTAATTCCTTCACTGAGCAAGGGGTTTGGAGTAGCTGACCTTTGGGATCCCTTCTAACTCTGTGTCAAGAAACTGGTCTCCTTTAAGAGAGTTTTTCTGCCTAGGTGTTAGCTTTCTTGACTATAGAAGTCATCATCCCCACCTGCCAGCTTCTTATCAGAATTGTTGCTTAGGCTGGCAGAAGTGATTAACTGGCAACAGCTGAGAACTGTCATCTAAAGTGGTGGACAGCCTAAAATTTAGAGAACTAGCCTGGTAACAAATTAACCCTTTACATGCAGTGTTAGGCTAAGGGTGATTGCTAGCATAAGAACACCTATGGCCCCAGTCACACAGGCCGGATATCGTGGGGGGGAGGCATGGCTTATTGCCCCGGTGCAGTTTAATGCATGATTACGTGATCAGACGCACCGGTGGCATACCACAGGTCCTTCCCTCGGCGCTGGCAGGTAAACGAGGGACCGGAGGGGAATGCTGCACGCTGGCACGATCACACCACGGGCGTCTGGAGGCAGCCCGTGGCAAACGTTTACTAGTACCTTGGAGGTACTAGTTTTTTAAGGTGCATTGTCGGTAACTCTGTGTCAAGAAACTGGTCTCCTTTAAGAGAGTTTTTCTGCCTAGGTGTTAGCTTTCTTGACTATAGAAGTCATCATCCCCACCTGCCAGCTTCTTATCAGAATTGTTGCTTAGGCTGGCAGAAGTGATTAACTGGCAACAGCTGAGAACTGTCATCTAAAGTGGTGGACAGCCTAAAATTTAGAGAACTAGCCTGGTAACAAATTAACCCTTTACATGCAGTGTTAGGCTAAGGGTGATTGCTAGCATAAGAACACCTATGGCCCCAGTCACACAGGCCGGATATCGTGGGGGGGAGGCATGGCTTATTGCCCCGGTGCAGTTTAATGCATGATTACGTGATCAGACGCACCGGTGGCATACCACAGGTCCTTCCCTCGGCGCTGGCAGGTAAACGAGGGACCGGAGGGGAATGCTGCACGCTGGCACGATCACACCACGGGCGTCTGGAGGCAGCCCGTGGCAAACGTTTACTAGTACCTTGGAGGTACTAGTTTTTTAAGGTGCATTGTCGGTGGTAAGCCACCGCTGCGCTCCACTTCCCAGATGTTGGGGTGTGATCGTGCCCGGATAATCCGCCCACCTTCCGTGCCTCTCCCACAGCAATTTTGCCGTGTGACGGGGGCCTATGTAGAATAGACAGCTTGAGAAGACTCAGAAAGTGACTGCTATTGTTACACTCTGGGGCTAAGATCTGCAGAAGCCTCTGTTATGGTCCTTTCCACACCTGAATCTCATCCCTGGTTTTATCAGAGCTTAACTTGTGGCACAATACTTTGCATGTATCCCTGGTTATAACAGCATCCATTTATCCCGGGACAAGTGTGGGGCAAAACTGGGGTGACCTCAATGTAATGTGGAAACAAAAAATACCCCAAAATAATTACAGGAGTGAACTCACGTGTAGTGTAGAATGTAAGTTCGGGGACAGAGTTGAACCAGGATTTAAGGTCTAGTGTGGAAAAGATCTATGCTTCAATTTTAAAAGGCTTGATTCCACAGTAGCTAAGTCGTAATCCTCAGAATTCTGGCTTTCCTTTCTGCACGTAGAACTTCAGCCCCACCAGAAAAAATTTTTGCCCCACAAGCCACAAAATCCTGGCTACAAGCCTGAGTGGCACCTTAGGAGAACTCTAGGTTGGATTCCAGTAGCACCTTACAGATTAACAAGGTTTTGGGGTATACACTGTTGAGCACCAAAGCTCCCTTTGTTAGATCTGACGAAGGGAGCTCTGACTATTGAAAGCTGATAACCCTGAAAATCTTGTTAGTCTCTAAGGCACAACGGGCCTCGAATCAACCTGCAGATCAACCTGGCTGCCCTCTGAAACTAGGAGAACTCTGCCATTCTTGCTTTTGGATCTTTACTTTGCAACTATTTTGTTGTTGTTCAATTGCACGGATGGTATTACTATGCTACAATGGCTAACCGTTTTACAAAGGCTTTAGAGTAGGCAATCTATGGTTGTCACTTTTCTATGTCTGATGCTGGTCATGTATGCAGCTGCTGTCCACATCACTTGGTGGATCATGTGGTTATTCACCACATCCACATCAGCTGCCCCATGATGAGCCATGTTGGCAGCATGGTAAATAGGCATCAGCCTGTCCTTACCACATGAGCAAATATTTCATTTGTTACCATGAACAATATGGGAGCAGCCACAGAATAACAGCAAAAAAGTACCTGTTGTTGCCTATAACATATGAAGCACCCCTAAGATTCTTATGTAGTAGAAATTAGTGAATTGGTCCTTGTAAACCTGATTTATAAACCAGGTAATCTGAACTCCTTGGATTTGTCATTTTAGTGACAATGAAATCAAGAAAGCACAAAGTTGCATCAAAATTCTTAAATTTAACTTCCCTCTTTTGGTCAAAGGATGTCCTGCAGGCCCAGGCTATAACTACCCTGTCCATCTGGCATTTCAAATTTGGTCTCACCGGTAATGCTTCACAGATTTTATATTTGTAAAGGAACACGGCATGGTTTTAACAAAAACAGCCTCCAGGTAAAGATGGGTCAGCTGTTTCAAACCTTTTTTATAAGTTGAGTTAGAAAGTAGGTGGTCCCTGACATTCTTTAAATTATAGCTGGACACATCTTCAGCTGGTGTTAATTGTCACCCTGCATGGGTTAAATTGAGACAGGACATATTCTTCCAGCAGAGGTGCTGGCAAAACTCAGGCCGATCATGCTGCCTGCCTAGAATAAACTTACTGCCTGAGATTTTACAGGGCTGCCAGATCCATCTCGGGACATTCCTGGATATTTGGGGTTGGAGACTAGGGAGGGTGAAGTTTGGGGAAGGAAAGGAACTCAGCAATTCCATAGAGTCATCACTTTTAAACTACCATTTTCTCCAGGGGAAGTGATCTCTGTCGTCTGGCGATCACTTGTAATTCCAGAACTCCTGGCCCCACCTGGATCTGGCAACCCTATTTTAGGCCATACACATCCTGGTCCTGAATTATGTAGTCAGATTCCTGTTACCATCCACTCATAGACTGTGTGTTGGTCAGAAAATATCGCCACAGCAACCCAAATGTGAGACTTGATATGCAAAGCTTTGTGGAAGTCTGCCGCATCTTGCTCATTTATTACTCCCTTGACTTTCTTTAACGTATAGAATATTCAGAAAAACTGGGAATTTCTGTCACCGAGGTCCACAGTCAACCAATAAAATAGCCCTGGATACTATTTAAAAACAAACCATGCTGAGTGGCTGAGGGGAGTTTGTGACTCAAGCTGCTAAAAACAACAGCAACAACACCAAAAAACGTTTTCCACTGGTTAACACAAGCAAGCCTCCTGTGTGAGCCTAAGCAGCTCTATGAACCTGGCCTACACTTTTTGCATGTCATGGGTATGCCTGGTTTACTTCACTACATATACCAGGGAAGACAACTGCTGGCACACATGTTGAACAGCAGTGCACTGCACAATTACAACTGATCTCCAGGAAACTGAAATATGTTCACCTGGAGAAAACAGTCACTTTGGAAGTTTGACTCTATGGCATTATGACCCAAACCCTGCCCTCCTGAGGCTCCACCCCCCAAATCTCCAGGTATTTCCCAACATGAAACTGGCAACCCTAGTCTCAACCCACTCCTGCTATTGTCCACAGGCAGATTTTGGGCATTAGCATCAAAAAGTTGCTTACCCTAGCATTTACCTAAAGTATACTCCCCCTGAGTATGGATCACTTCAAAAATAATAGGAAGTCTTTCTTCCCATTATATGTATTGAATTCATGGGATTCATGGCTATCCATTGCTGAGGGGGGGTTGCGTTAAACAAGATGAGATCATTTATGAAGGGAAGACCTGGCAACAGGCAACAGCCATACAAGCTAAATGGAGCCTCCATGATCAAGCTAGGTACCAGGTTCTGGTGTCAGTCAGCAAGGGAAAACAGTTATCTCTGTGCTCTGCTTGTCGATTTCCCAGGGTCCTCTAGGCCTGACAACTGTTGGAAACAAAACACAGATCCAGCAGAGCTGCTCTTGTGTTCTCATGAAAAGCATACCATCTACAGATGCAGAAGCAAAAACATATCACAATGAAACAAATTACCGACTATTAAATGGCCCATCCTTCACTAATTAGCTTCTAAGGGCAATGCTTTATTGGGCAACAATCTCTCAATAGGCAAAGCATGGCACTGGTTTAATACAAGAGTTTTATTCTAGCCCCGGGGAAAGGAAAGACGAAAGGATCAAGGAAACAAATGGAAAACAAACGCACAAAGCTGCCAGGTTTAAAAACACCAAGAGGAGGAAGCCACAAAGGAACTGGATTCGATTTCAGAGGGGGTTTTTTCCCAAGGGAAAAAAAAAGGAGAAAGAGAGAGCACCGTGATCTTTCTTGTAAATTAATTCCACACTTAATTTTTGGAATTCTTTCTTATTTATCCAAACTCCAACCAAAACGAAGTCAGATGAAATGTTATAGGAAACTGGCAACCCAGGATACGGTGGTAAACTAGTTGACTTTCACAGTTTCCTTTCATATGCAGATTAAGTTCTGTCTTTCCTTTTGTCATTGCTTACCGAGATCTAAGCTTCCTTCCTAAGGCATCATCTTTTATTAATCAGCTTATCCACAGCAGTGTCCAAAGAGACTGGAAATGGCTTCGGACAGATGTTGATAAATGTCTTAAGTTTCTTCTAAGCTAAATCAAGGCCAGCTATGTTTTATTAATAAGCTAACCTTCAAACATACTTGGGTCCTCTGTGTACCATTGTCACACTTTGAGACATCGTCCTGTTTACACTGGGCAGCTTAAGTTAAAAATGTTAACATCTTACATTTGGACAACTTACTTTCTGTCCTGCTAGCAATCTTCTCAGTCCCTTGCTTTTAGTAACTAATCCTTCAAGGGTTGTAGACTTCCTTTAGCTCTGAAAAAGTTTCTTCATGCCACAACTAGTTGGTAGTCAGGGCTGGGGTCATACTTATAAGCTCTCATCTCTCAACAAGTAAAATGGGTAGAAATTTGTTATAAACCAAGGAGAACGAAAGTCTTCTTTACAATCTTTTCCATTTTCCAAATTCCTCAATGCCTGCCATTTGGTTGGTAAAAGATCTGCCAAGAGCGGCTATTGTATAAGCTTATTCTTAGCCAATCAAAGACCTCCTTTTTTGGGGGGGGGGAAAGCAGAAGAGTGTTGCTGGGAGGGGTTGCATTCTTCCTAACACCATTCTTTCATTCTGATTCCTAGATGATCTAGAAGGGAATTTCTTTTCCTCTGTGTGTCAAGATCACCTCTGAAATGAGATAGGAGATTGGTAGTAACTGTGGGTTCATAAACAACAAAAAAGAGCTTATTCCCCCTTAAAGGCTAACAGATGTATTATGGGATCAGCTTTCATGGCATACAGCCCACTTCATTATTCTTTTGTAGAGTAAAGGCAACTTTCAGAATTTCAAATGGAGGTTTCAGAATTAAAAATTATCAGGATACTCTTTGCTTGGGTCTCATGAAGGACAATGGTTTTTTCTCATAGTCAAACGATACAAAGCCTGAATTTCTGTCTCATATAGGTTAGCTTCAATAGGCAGGAGGGACTGGGTTGCCAAATCTGGCCTGGGAAACTCCTGGAGATTAAGGGACATAGCCCATGGAGGGGGGAATTTAGGGAAGGATTTCACCTAAAATCTGTGGTATACCATAGAGTTTGCCCTCCAAAGCAGCCATTTTCTCCATGGAACTGATCACTGTCGTCTGGAGATCAGATGTAATTCCAAGGGACTCCAGGCCCCACCCTGAGACTGGCAATCCTATGAAAGACATGTGATGTGGATCAGGGCTAGGAAACAGGAATTCATCTCTTCATCCTATGCTGTGTCCATGATTGAATATGGCTCCTCCTTCCTTTCTGGATCTGATACATTTAAATGCCCTCACATATGTAGAACAATGTAGAGTGGATTCACCAAGAGTGCCATTTCTGAACTCAGTAGGCGAGGGGCAGGGGAGAAATTTTAGTGTTACAAAGGTTCAAAGGTTCAAAGACCTGCTATTGGATATGTTGAGATTAAACCACAACCACACAGTTTATTTTAGGTGCATTCAGCATTACTACTATTTTATATCATGATAACTAGACATACAGGTGTTCCTAAAGAATAAATACATATAGACTAAGACAAGATCAGGCAAATGGTCCTCTCCCCCTCTCTACGTGGTGTCCCTGGGATTCATATAAACATTTTTTCACTATGATTTTGATAACTACTGCTTGGTGGAGATCTCCAAGAATCATACCATGTGTTCAGTAAACACTGAAATCACAAAATCACTTAACTGAACAAAATGCTGGTAGCTGCATTTACTGTTCCCTACTCATTTTCAAATATGTGACAGAACATACATTTGAAAAAGTAACAAACATGCATGCAGGAAAGAGGTCAGGAAATGACTCAACTTGTACCTCTTTGTAACTTATAAATTGTCAGGTGCAAATATGCCATATTCCTTAAGTGAACAAGCTGGGAAGAAGTGTGCTAGATCACTGTCTCAGGACTTATAAAATGAATATCTTTTGCTTACTTATAAAATGAATATCTTTTTATCTCAAAAGTATTTCAACCAAAATAAATCCTATACATTTGAAAACATGTAGCAAAACAAAATCAAAAAAAGCTCAGCAGCACACAGATCAAAAGTTTATTTCCAAAGGTCAATTGAATATCATCCATCCATCCTAAAAACCTATATTAACCAGAATGTTCAGCTATATAACAAATGCCTGTCTTCCCCTATTCCCTCTCATAAATATCTCAAGAGAAGCTCATATGTGAAATTTATCTTTAACTGTTGTTCCCTACACATATCTTTATGAGAGGAGGTGGCTTCACATGTTACCAGTCCCCCAAATTACATGCTCATGCAACCTATGAAAAACCCAACTTTGCAGTTCCATCTTTGATTTCTACTTTAAATTAATTATTCTTTATTTCCCCCTCAATGTTTGTATAAGTTAGTTACTGGCTTAGGGTTAGAAAGAACTGAGGGAAAGTTCTAGCGCTCACTAATAAACCACCTCTATTAATACTGACTGTAGCCTCACACCCTCCCTTTGGCCACTTGTGCAAATTAGCCAGCCATTCACCTAAGCATACAGGGAACTGACATCTGCTAAAGCTTTTAAGAGATGATAAAAGAAACAAGAGGGGAAAAAATTAGAGTGAACCTTTCAGTCCATGTCAATCTCTATCACTCTACAAATGTACTTTCCATCAGGTATCACAGTTGGTTAAGATGTTTTAAAGTACTATCACTCAAACAGCCAGTGACCTGTTTCATACTCAAATCCTGTCTCTGTAAGCTGCTGATCTTTTCATTACATTCCTTCAGTTCCCACCAGAATCAATCTGAGCTGAAGTAAACCTTCCTCTTATACTCTGGAGTATATTTAAACCTATCCTTTTCCACTTACATTCTTTTTGTATTGTCTGTTATAACAAAAATACCTATAATTGTGGCAAGAACATTTTTGTTAAAACTGTTTTCACTTAATTTAATGCAATATTCAACGCCATCTGAATATTCAAATACCTCTTCCAGCCTTATATGTGATACTACAGGGTTGGACACTACACAATGCAAATGCTGAGGGAATTTTGCCAACTCACTTTCTCCACTGTACCCCTGTGACAAGTCACCCCTGAGAGTCAGGTGACCTTTGTGGTCAGTGTGGGCTATACACAATTTCCAGGTAGCTGGGAAATGTACCCATTCATCACAAAACATCCAGCTCTACTGTAAAGTCCTCCTTCTGTCACACAATATATATTAATGTTAGCAGCCACATAGTCTTCAGTGCTCTTTATTTTCTCACTTACCTCAGTGGTCACAAACTTTAAAGCACAAAGTTTACCTATGTTTGAGTAATTGAAAACTGCATATAAATCTAGAGCGTGTTGCCAGTTTCCCCACTCTGATGACTTTCAAATAATGATTGTAATCACATTGCATACAATAATAACAGTTTTTTAATAAATCAACACATTAATTAAATAATTTCTTTTTATTGGCATTTATAATTTAATAAGCAAATACAAGTTTTGAAGAGCTCTTTATTCTTTTCTGTTAAGTCTGATGATGATGAGGAGGAGGAGATTGGATTTATACCCCACCCTTCACTACCCAAAGAGTCTCAGAGTGGCTTACAAACTCCTTTCCCTTTTCCCTCCCCACAACAGGCACCCTGTGAGGTAGGTGGGGCTGAGAGAACTCTGACAGAAACTGCTCTTTTTCAAGAACAGCTGTGCCAGAATTATGGCTTGCCCAAGGTCATCCAGCCAGGTGCATGTGGAGGAGTGAGGAATCAAACCCGGTTCTCCCAGATTAGAGTCCGCGCACTTAACCACTACACCAAATTGGCTCTACACTTAACCACTACCCCAGACTGGCAAAATGTGCATGAAGCTTGCATGCACATTCATTGCACTGAAGGCAGTACTCTAAATTAACGATACTACTGGCTTATTATATCTTTCATCCCCAGTGGTTACTTTTTCAGATCATACCTGTAGATGTAAGCTCAAGCTATTACAACATGTAGTTCAGATCTTTTAATATGGGAGAGATACTTTCAAATCATCTTGTTCCTGGTAATAATCTGGCTTCCTTGTTCTGAGTTCACTGAAGAATCTGAACAGTTTCCAAGGGTATCCTTATGTATATTGTATTGCAATAGTTTAGCCTCAGTATTACAAGAACATAGAAAACGGTGGCAAAGCTATCTCTTTCTGGGAAAGGTCACAGCTGGTATATCAGTCTCACTTAATAGAAAGTATTTTCTGCTACAGAAGCTGTGTTTTCAAGGTATCAAATAGCACTTGCAAGCTGCAAACATGTTGCTTAAAAGAGACTGCTATCCCATTTAAGGCAAACACTATCACCTAAAACTTTGACATAACTTTCAACGTAACTTCTGTTTTCTCTGTTGCTTTTTAATATTATTATTATTATATTATTCTATTCCATTCTGTTACCAAACCCGGGCCAATATTTGCTCCGCACTTCTATACACCTGATTAAAATGTAAGTGAGAGACAACTGCCTGTCATCACCATATATATTTTTAGCCCCCCAAAGGGGGAATTTTTTATTTGCATTTCTATAAAACTACAACAGAAATTGGGAAGGAAAAATTCTACCATCTAAAGGAAAAAGTAAAAAGAACCTAACTAAAAACCCAAGTGTGTAGGTTTTACAATGCTTAAAACATGGTTATTACACTTATTCAGTTACTTTCAAGCATGAAGAATGCCCGCCAATCATCACTTCTGTTGACAAAACCAGCTTATCAGACTAGACAGAAAGTAATTCTAAAGCTAGAACACACATAAACACAGCCCTTAAGAAAAATTGGCATCTCCTGTTATGCTTTGCTCCCCCCCATAGGCAAAATCTTTAAAACCAATGTTCCCTCAGTAAGAACATTACAACAATTTATCTTCTTCCGTCTTAGATGTATCTTCTTTTTCCAATTAACTTTTAGCTTTTGTAAGTCCGGATCTGTCCATTCATGATATAAACCAAGTTCCTTTTTCCAGGGACATCTTCGCTTCCTTAAACGTCTTGACTCAAAAGAGTCCTTCCTTTTGTTGCATTAAAAACATGCTGATTGGAGAATCCAACCTTTCTCTTAGCAAGCAGATCTTGTGAAGTTGGGGTAGCGAGCCCTTTACTCCAAAAAAACCCCGCTTTTAGATCTGCTTGCCAATCAACCTGCAAGTAACCTAAACTTTAGAATCTCCTTACCTAAGTCTCTATGATCAAAGCACGCACCAAATACTGTCCCTTTAAAAATATAGCCGCTTTTTTAGTACAGATCCAGGTCGCTACTCCACTTCAGCCACCAGAGGGCCCGCGATTCACTTTAGAGACAGAATCTATGGTTAGGTCACATGACCTAGCTTTCAACTGTTCTCCTTCCTGAAGAAAACATTGATCCCGCCTCCCTCTTCGCCTCTCATTGCCATCTTTTAGGGATGTTTACATTAGCCGAGAAAGAATGCCAAAGACTCTAAGGTCTGTTTAAATGCTCAACTTTCTTTCAGAAAAAACTCTCCGCTACAGTCCATCGCCACAATTTCTCAATCATGCTTTCGCATTCGCTTAAAACGTCGGGAGATAGGGCATCCCCTCCCCCCTCCGTTTATAGTAGGGGGACTTCACATCTAGGCTTTGGTGTCTCGTTTCAACGAAAACTCACTCATCAGTCCTTGAATCAATCCACCAGGTCCTGAGACGGCCCCTGGGATCACGCGAGGCAGAGAGAATCGCTAAACCTCCAAGCGCTTGTCCCGGTGGTTGCTTCGAATCCAATACTGGAGATCAGGGCAGGACCTTCGGGGCAGAGAGTAGCCCCCCTGTACCGGCTGTAGGGCTCTCCAAAGCCCCCTGGCTAGGAGCCCATTGCCTATGGGCTCCATGGGGGAGCATGCACAATCACACTCCCTCCTAATCCCCGATTCATGGCACACATCTCTCGGAGGAGCCAAGAGACGCAGCCATCGTTGAAGCGCCGAAAACCGGAAGTCGTGTCATCACCATATTGACGATACTTTGCTTTAGACTCCCAGACTACCTCTCCCAGGTATTGAACAGAATGGACAGCAAAAGAGAATCTTCAGGAACATCAGAGCCATAATCCCAAAACTATAGTCCCCCCCCCCAGAATGACCTAGAATCTACCCAGTAGGTAATATATCTGGGGATGATTTCCCCTATTGCCAGCCTACACAGGTGATCCAGAAGTAAAGTCTGGTTGATGGTACTGAAAGATCCAGAGGAATTAATAGGGCTGCATCGTATACCTTTTCACTGTATAGATTTAGGATAACCAATGGAGTAGCAATGCTAGTTAATTAGAGCTGTAATTGTGACTGTGGTGGTGGAAAGCACCATCTAGTCACAGCTGATTTATGGCAACTCCATAGGGTTTTCAAGGCAAGAGATGTTCAGAGGTTGTTTGCCCTTGTCTGCCTCTGTGTAGCAACCCTAGACTTCCTTGGTAGTCTCCTATTCAAATACTGTTGGGTATTACAAGTTGAAAACACTCAGTATATCTGGGGTTAAATGTTTGTTTATGTTACTCACAGGAAGTCACATGTTTCTCATGTAACCAATGTTCTTTAGATGTAGAATGCCCGGGAATTTTCTCCCTGATCTAGGAATTTGATTCGGACTAAAGTGTCAAGGTGTATTAGCATTTTATGGCTCTCTTCCCGTCTTTGTTTGGTGTTCTGAAGAACAAGAAGAGTAGCCATAATCTCTCTCTTCTAGTTTTGTCTTTGTAGAGTAAGGATGTAGCCGATTATGTTCTGCTGTTATTTTCATCCCAGTTACCCTTCCCATGCTAGAATTTAGTAAAAACTTTATATTTTAATCACACATGGACTCTCAGTCTGAATTATCTTACTCTGGCTCTGCTGGACTATTTTATCTCTGCTAAATACCATTTTTTCAATATCTCACTATCACCCCACAAATACTAACCAAGGCCGACCCTGCTCAACTTCCAAGATCTGATTAGATCAGGCTAGCCTGGGCTATCCAGGTCAAGGCAATTGTGTGTATACACATACATACATACACACACACACACACTAATCAGGACATATTGTGGTTAGGTGTTAGTACCACATAACCAGTTTACTTGCCACCATTGTATGTTTGTTTTTGTGTGTCCAAAGAAAAATGTATGGACATATATTCCAAGTGAGCAACAGATTTCTTCATCTTGAGAGTTATCAACACTTCAGGAAAAATGAACTGGCTTATTATGTGAAATCCATGTCACCACAGTTAATCTATCAGCATCCACCAGCAGATCTGGCACAATATCTGTACAGAGAACTTCTTAATAATTACTTTGTTTACTTACAACATCCATTGTCATATTTCTCTCTATGTGCGTCTGTGTATATAAGCTTTTGAGCCAACAGAATTTGACATACGGCTTCTTCTGACAGTTGTTGCTTGCTCACATGTCTTCAGGCAGTAAATATTTTTCATGATGTTGTAAAAAGTATTTTACAAGATGATGAAAGCATTTAATTTTTATCTAGAGGGGAAAATAGCAAAAAAAAATTGTAGCAGTCAATATGACAATAAATCTTACATTAAGATTTGAAAACCTCACATAGGGCCTTGAGGTGACTAGAAAGTATCACATGTGTCACATTTAGCTGAATGGTTCAGCTGTGGGTATGAAATCCTCTCTAGTTTAACCAGCTTTGAAAGCAAACTTCACTAGGCACAATTGTAAAAACAAAAGTAAATGGTTGATGCCCTGACCTGGATAGCCCAGATTAGCCTGATCTTGCAGATCTCAGAAGCTAAGCAGGATTGGCCTTAATAAGTATTTGGATGGAAGACCACCAAGGAATACTAGGGTCAGGCATGGAACTCAGGCAATGGCAAACTACCTCTGAACAACTTTTGCCTTGAAAACCCCACCAGGGGTCACCATAAGACAGCCGTGACCTTATTTATTTATTTCAATTTATATCCCACCCTCCCTGCAAGCAGGCTCAGGGTAGCTAACAACAAAGAAGTTACAAAACCAATTATAACAGTACAATAAATTATTTAAAACATTAAAAGAGGCAAACCGATACATTCATTCATACAGTTCCAGCAATGCTAACTGGATGACAGAACAAAGATGCAATGGGCAGCTATAATAGGGCAGTTTTCAGCAAGGGAGGCCAGATGGTTGGGCCTCAACATCTGCTGCCTCAACCAAAGGCCTGGCGGAAAAGCTCCATTTTACAGGCCCTGCAAAACTGTAATGAGTCTTGCAGGGCTTTGATCTCAAACAGGAGCATATCCCACCAGGCAGGGACCAGGGTAGAAAAAGCCCTGGCCCTGGTCAAGGCTAAGCGGACGTTCTTTGGGCCAGGGACAACCAGGAGATGCTGGTCAGCTGAATGCAAGGCTCTCCAAGGGGCATATGAGAAGAGACGGTCCCTTAGGTATGTTATGGCAACAACAACAACAACAACAAAAGGTTGATGATTAAACTATTAAAACAATAAAAATCTTTATTATTATTATAATTAACAAGAAGAAGAAGAGGGAGAAAGAGACGGAGAGAGAGAGAGAGAGAGAGAGAGAGAAGGACTCATTCCAGCTGCACAAGAGCAAGTGCTCAAAACAAGTGGTATGAAAGCCAATAGAAGACCAGTGATGACTGCAAATGTCAACTTTGCAACACTAAGGATGAAACAGCCGACCACACGGTCCATTCCTGCAGTGAAATTACTCAAGCCGACTATAAAGACTGTCTCAGTAGAATTGCAGCTATGTTGTACTGGAATCTTTGCAAGAAACATGGCTTACCATCAGCCAAAAATTCATGGGAACACAAACCAGACAAGATAATGGAGAATGATGAAACAAAGATTCTTTGGGACTTCTGATCGCAAACAGGTAAACACCTGGAGCATAACACCCCTAATACCAGAACTGTAGAAAAAAAAATGAGAAACAGGGTTTGGATTATTGACTTTGCAAACCTAGGAGACAGCAGAATAGAAAAGAAAGGACAGGAGAAGATCAGGAAATACCAAGACCTATGTATAGAGTTATAGCGCCTCTGGAACAAGAAAGTTACCATCATGGACACTCTGGGCAAACAACACCAGCTCAGCTCCAGAAGACAGTGTCAGTTGGAACTGCAAGAATCTTGCAAAGATGCCACTATAATTCCCAAGAACTTGGCTAGATCTCAAATGGCAGAACACCATCTACCAGTCTCTCTCATGGATCACAGTGTTGACTTGGCAAGGGGGCTTACGTGGTTCAATGAGGCTGCAGGCTATGCCATGGAGGGCCACCCAGGATGGACAGGCCACAGCAGAGAACTCAGACCAAGTGTGATCCACTGGAGAAGGAAATGGCAACCCACTCCAGTATCTTTGCCAAGAAAACCCCATGGACAGTAACAAAAGGCTTAAAGATATGACACCAGAAGATGAGCCCCTCAGGTTGGAACGTGTCCAATATATTACTGGGGAAGAGCAGAGGGCAAGTACAAGTAACCCCAGAAAGACTGAAGCAGCTGGGCAAAAGCCAAAAAGACGCTCAGCTATGGATGTGTCTGATGGTGAAAGGAAAGTCCAATGCTGCAAAGAACAATACTGCATAGGAACCTGGAATGTAAGATCTATGAATCAAGGTAAGTTGGATGTGGTCAAAAATGAGATGGCAAGACTGAACATCAACACCTTAGGAATCAGTGAACTAAAATGGACAGGAATGGGTGAATTTAACTCAGAAGACCATCATATCTACTACTGTGGCCAAGAATCCCATAGAAAAAATGGTGTGGCCTTTATAGTCAACAAGAGAGTGAGAAAGGCAGTAATGGGTTACAATCTCAAAAACTACAGAACGATCTTGGTCCGAATCCAAGGCAAACCATTCAACATCACAGTAATCCAAGTCTATGCCCCAACCACTGACACAGAGGAGGCTGAAATGGATTGGTTCTATGAAGACCAACAACATCTTCTAGAACACCAAAAAAAGAAGTCCTTGTTATCATAGGGGACTGGAAAGCTAAAGTAGGAAGTCAAAAGGTAACCAGAATAATGGACAAGTTTGGCCTTGGAGAACAAAATGAAGACGGGCATAGGCTAACAGAGTTTTGTCAAGAGAACACACTGGTCATAGCGAACACCGTCTTCCAACAACCTAAGAGGCGACTCTACACTTGGACATCACCAGATGGACAACATCGAAATCAGATTGATTATGTCATTTGCAGTCAAAGATGGAGAAACTCTATACAGTCAGTAAAAACAAGACCTGGAGCTGACTGTGGCTCAGATCATGAGCTACTCGCTGCAAAATTCAGGCTTAAACTGAAGAAAGTTGGGAAAACCACTAGGTCATTCAGGTTTGACCCAGATCACATCCCTGATTAATAGACAGTGGAGGTGAAGAGTAGGTTTAAGGGACTAGATTTGATAGACAGAGTGCCTGAAGAACTATCGATGGAGGTTCATGACATTGTACAGGAGGCAGCAACCAGCACCATCCCAAAGAAAAAGGAATGCAAGAAAACAAAGTGGCTGTCTGATGAGGCTTTACAAATAGCAGAGGAAAGAAGGAAAGTGAAAGGCAAAGGTGAAAAGGAAAGGTTTACCCAACTGAATGCGGATTTCCAGAGAACAGCAAGGAGACATAAGGAGGCCCTCCTGATTGAAGAATGCAAAGTAATAGAGGAAAACAATAGAATGGGAAGGACTAGAGATCTCTTCAAGAAAATCTGAGAAATCAAGGGAAGATTTCGTGCAAAGCTGGCCATGATAAAGGATAAAAATGGTAGGGACCTAATAGAATCAGATTAGGAAGAGATGGCAAGAATACATAGTAGAACTATACAAGAAGGACCTCAATGTCCTTGACAACCACAACAGTGTGATCACTGACCTCGAGCCAGACATCCTGGAGTGTGAAGTCAAATGGGCCTTAGAAAGCATTACTAACAACAAAGCTAGCGGAAGTGATGGTATCCCAGCTGAGCTATTCAAAGTCTTAAAATATGATGCTGTTAAAGTGCTGCACTCAATATGCCAGCAAATTTGGAAAACGCAACAGTGGCCACAGGATTGGAAAAGATCAGTTTACATTCCAATCCCAAGGAAAAGCAATGACAAGGAATGTTCAAACTATTGCACAATTGCACTCATATCACACGCTAGCAAGGTCATGCTCAAGAAACTACAAGCTAGGCTTCAGCAGTATGTGGATAGAGAACTGTCAGAAGTACAAGCTGGGTTTCGAAGAGGTAGAGGAACTAGAGATCAAATTGCCAACATTCACTGGATTATGGAGAAAGCACCAGAAAAACATCTACTTCTGCTTCACTGACTATGCTAAAGCCTTTGATTGTGTGGATCACAACAAACTGTGGCAAGTCCTTAAAGAGATGGGAGTACGAGACCACCTCATATGTCTCCTGAGAAACCTGTATAAGGGTCAAGAAGCGATAGTTAGGGACTTCTGGTTTTGGCGACTCACTGACGGGCGCATTTCATCGAACTCCGATGAACGCGACCCGGGATCGTAGCGAACGGGAGGGCACGAGAGGTGCCCTAACATCTTTGCCCCAACAGGTCCCGCTGCTGCAAGACCAGCAATGGTGACTGAGATGCACACCAGGGAAAGCGAACAGAAGATCTAGCGTCTTAAATCTTTTCTTACCTTGTTGAAGCAAGCAGCCAATGAAACGTGAGTATGTAGTGAAAATGCAATAAAAAGTTAAAGAAAAAAGAAGCGACAGTTAGAACAGGATAGGGAACAACTGATTGGTTTAGCATAGGAAAAGGACTACGACAAAGATGTATATTGTCACCCCGCTTTTTAAATTTATATGCAGAGTACATCATGCGAAATGCCGGCCTGGATGGAATTAAACTGGAATTAAGATTGCTGGGAAAAACATCAACAACCTCAGATATGGAGACAATACCACTCTAATGGCAGAAATTGAAGAGGACATAAAAAGCCTCTTGCTGAGGGTGAAAGAGGAGAGCGCAAAAGTTGGCTTGAAACTCAACATCAAAAAACTAAGATCATGGCATCCGGCCCCATCAGTCCTTGGCAAACAGAAGGGGAAGTCATGGAAGCAGTGACAGAATTCACGTTCCTGGGATCCAAGATCACTGCAGATGGTGACTGCAGCCATGAAATTAAAACACACCTGATCCTTGGGAGGAAAGCTATGGCAAACCTAGACAGCATAATAAAAAGTAGAGACATCACCCTGCCAACAAAGGTCCGTATGGTCAAAGCAATGGTATTCCCAGTAGTACTGTATGGCTGCGAGAGTTGGACCATGAGGAAGGCCGAGCGCCAAAGAATAGATGCTTTCAAATTATGGTGCTGGAGAAGACTCTTGAGAGTCCCTTGGACTGCAAGGAGATTGAATCAGTCAATCCTAAAGGAAATCAACCCTGACTGTTCCCTGGAAGGCCAGATACTGTAGCCGAAGCTCAAATACTTTGGACATCAAATGAGAAGGGAACACTCACTGGAGAAGACACTGATGCTGGGAAAGGTTGAAGGTGAAAGAAGAAGGGGATGGCAAAGGATGAGATGGTTAGACAGTGTTATCGATGCAACTAACATGAAATTAAGGACACTCTGGAGGATGGCGGAAGACAGGATGGCCTGGCGTGATGTGGTCCATGGGGTCACGAAGTGTTGGACTCGACTGTGTGACTGAAGAAGAAGAAGAAGAAGAACAACAACAAAGCACCTTAAAGATGAACAATTTTTTTAGGATATGAGCTTTTGAGAGTCAAAGCTCTAAGGTGCTACTGGACTCAAATCTCTGTAAAAGGTTTTTGATAACAATTAATATTACAACTGGGTTGTTTGAGCACACATTTCATCCATCTCTGAGCAGACTGCCCCAGAGACCTGCCCCAACAGGATTGATTCGGTTGAATTTCTGTTGTCCAAAAAGACCAAAGGAAAAGGAAGAAAACTAACCTTACACCTCTCAGCAGGGCCCATGCCTGGGACGGCATTAATATTCCACCTCTTTGCAGGCCATTGCAAATGATCCCTTGGGACAGCAGACTGAAGTTTGGTTGGAGCAGAGAGGAAGAGAGTAAGACCGGTGTTGAATTTAATTCCTTCTGCTAGTTTTTCTGGCAGATTTTTTGCTTGGTTTTTGTTCTGTGATTGTTGGACTCCTGTTCTATTGATTATTATTACTGTATTTTTATATTTTATTAGGACTGGGATTTTGTGGTAGTGTAAACCTCTATCCAAAAGCAGGCTATAAATATTATAATAAATACTTGTGGGCAAAGCCCATTTCATATGAGATGTGCTAAAGTCTTAAGAGGCCAGGCTTCTAAGCAAAATGACCACTGAGGTCTCCTCTTCAGTGCTCCCTGTTATCAGTATGTATAAGTCGGTGTTGCTGTTTTTAAAAATTCCCATTGCCACCAAGTCAAACAAAAAATAATGGAGGAGAATCTTTAGGATCTTTTCTTATTTTGCATCTGATTGGTAGCATACCATTAAACTGCTGTAAGTAATAAAAATATATATATGTGCAAGATGGCTGTAAGAAATGCCAACGTTTCACCTAATAAAATTTTGGTATGCCTCAATTTTCAAAGTAAATTTGATTTATTGGAGCCACCAGCCATATGATGACAGCCGTGTGTTTTTTATATGAGTCATGTCCCCAAGGGCTCCCGAATATGCCAATAGTGTACCTTGGAATGGTTCCAGTGTCCGCAAACAGGTTTTCATTAGACTTTGATGCCAGTCGCTTCTGGGAGTGGAGAGGCTGCTGAAAACCAGCTTAGCTTTGGGATCGTTTCTTGCTTTCTGAAAGAAGAAAAAAGAAATAACAAAGATCTTTTTAGAGAAGCTTTACGCCTCCGCATTGTAGGTGTAGGACAATATTTTAGGGAACAGTAATCTGTTATTGCAGGTGGTCATGCTTCAAGCACTTCCGTATTTTGAGAATAGATCAGACAAAGTGCAACGGCTCTTATTGAAAAATTGCCGAATTTGTAAATGAGAAACACATTGGTCTGTGGCTGAGATTAAGTTAGCATGTATTACAGTCACTGCGACTTCTCTGAATCACTAAGGGGAATATAATTACCTACGTTATTCCACATGTCATGGGGCTGAGGGGACATAATCACATTAAAGGAAGCTTTATCGCAATATCCTACCAGGCTCTTTCCCCCACCCCCTTCATTTCAGTGAATGCTCCACATACACTTTGACTGCGGAACTTATAAAAGCCTAAAAGACAAAATGCATTTTTTTTCTCCCTCTGACCCTGAACACCACATTTTTCCTATGGCTTAATTCATACGTTGCCACAGTGGCATGAGAAATGCATTATCCAGAGCTATTTCCATACCCCTTGGATAAAGTATGTCCTAAGCAACCATGCAAGAGCAGAAAATGACATGGTTCCCTTTTCAAGATCCAAGATCACTGCAGACAGTAACTGCAGCCATGAAATTAAAAGACGTCTGCTCCTTGGGAGGAAAGCGATGGCAAACCTAGACAGCATAATAAAAAGTAGAGACATCACCCTGCCAACACAAGTCCGTATGGTCAAAGCAATGGTATTCCCAGGATTAATGTATGGCTGGGAGAGTTGGACCATAAGGAAGGCCAAGCGCCAAAGAATAGATGCTTTCAAATTGCGCCCTTATTCAGAATGAAGAGTCAGACACATTGATTGGATGAACTATGGGCCACTTTATTTAACTTATCAACCTATAAATCAGTAGCAAGGGCGAAATGTGACATGCGGCACGATCCAGGCCAAGGGTCATCCTGAACCCTCCCCAGTCATATAACGGGGAGCCAACCTTCCCCCAGCTTGAGCCAGTATCTATAGCTCACACTGGTTAGGCACAGCGAACAGGCAATGCCCTGGAGATCCAACCGCCAAGCCGTAGAATGTAAGTGGCTGATCAATCCATGCACTCCCAAAGGCAGTCTGCTATCTTTACCTCGGGTCGTCGGAGGCCTATATAACTCCAACTCAGGATTGGGCTCTCATGGAAGCAATGAGTTGTCTTTGTGCATGCCTCACATCCACCTTCAGCTCCTGTTCTTGGACCTCCACTCTGGCTAAGATTCCTGGCTTCCTGACCCCTGCTTTGGATGACCCCTCTTTCAGACTCATGATTTGGCTCTTGCTCTGAGTCTCCTGGCAACGACCTTGGACCAGACTTGACTCCTGCATCTTCGCCCTAGCCCAGCTCATGACAGTTTGCTTCCACCCCAAACTCACCCCACAAAATGGAGGGGGGGTGCAGGCTCCATAGACCTGGCAGAATTGCACCTGCAGCAACAGGTGAGCCTTCGCTCTGACAAAATGCCTGGTGAGTCCTCCCAAGAAGTCTGGCGGAAATATGGAGGAGTTCCCTGCTTTCCTGGCACAGTGCAAACTGTACATTGAGCTGTGTGCCCAAGACTTTCCCACTGATAAATTGAAGGTCTGCTTCATCATCAGTTTGTTAAAGGGGCAGCCAGCCAAATGAGCTACCCCTGCTCCCCTGCTAGACAACTACTCCAGCTTCCTCGACCACCTGTCCGCAGCCTTTGCAAACCTGCAGCAGGCAGCTGCGGCTAATCAGAAAATACGAGCCCTGAAGCAGGGGAGGGGCTCTGTTGCCCATTATTTGACTGAATTTTGGCTCCTGGCGCAAGACCTGGAGTGGAATGAGGTGGCCCTGATGGACCAATACATGGAAGGGTTGGCTGACGAGGTTCTCGATGAGCTCGCCTGAGTAGAATGACTCTCCACGTTGCAAGGCCTGATCACCTTGTGCCTACGCATTGATGGTCACCTCAAGAGTCGACACCAAGCGTGGAGTAGCAGCTGTCCAGCCCAGGCCTCCCGATGACTGGCTCTTGCACCTCTTCCTACAGCTCCAAGTACTGGGGGAGATGAGAGCGAACCCATGCGATTGGGAGCACCTAAACCAGTTTAGCCATTTAACAAATAGAGTTTATGTTTTAAAAATTGGGAGCACCTAAACCAGTTTAACCATTTAACAAATAGAGTTTATGTTTTAAATATTATAATCCACGTTTTGCGAGATAATCCTCAATCCATTTATAGAGTCTTGACCAGTTCTTCTCAAAAACTTCATCTTTTTTACCTTGTAATTGTAGAGTTAGTTTGTCCATTTCCGCTGTTTCCAATAGTTTATAGATTATTTCTTCTTTGGATGGGACTTCTTCTTTTTTCCAGTATTTTGCATACAAAATCCTAGCCATTGTTATTACATGTATAATCATATATGCATCTGGTTTTTTAAAATTATCTGGAATAATATTTAATAAAAACACTTCTGGTACAAATGACAAAGTTATATCTAACATTTTTTGCAATAACTCATGTATCCATATCCAGTATTTTTTTGTAATATTACAAGTCCACCACATGTGAAAAAAGAACCAGTATACTGCTTACATTTCCAGCATACATTTGACATATTCGGATACCATTTTGCTAAGTTTTCTGGTGTCATGTACCATCTATAAAACATTTTATATATTTTTTCTTTAAATGGTATAAATTTTGTAAATTTTATATTTGTTTTCCATACCTTAGTCCATTGATCTAATTGTATATTGTGCCCTATATTTTGTGCCCATTTACTCATAGAAACTTTTACTATTTTATCTTGCGTTTTAATATCTAATAACAAAGTATAAAATAACTTTATAAATTTTCCATCTATAGATAACAAGATTTTATCTAATTCTGTGGGTTTATCATGAAAACCAGTTTGTTTATCCTTTACATATCTAGAGTCAAGTTGTGCCCTTTCACACCAGTTTAAATAAATACCCTGTCTTTGTAGAGTATCTTGCGACATTAAGTTATTTTTCTTATCTAATATATCTTCATATCTCCACAGGTTCTTTGGTAAATAAAGTGGGATTTATAAAGGCCTCCAATGGTGAAACCCATTTGGGTTTTTTTATATAAAACATATTTTTAACCTCTTCCCATATCTTCAGTAAAGATGCTCTCAGCATATGTTGTTTGAAATAGTAATGGATATTACTTTTCTCATACCATACAAAAGCATGCCAGCCTAATTTCAAATCATGATCTTCTCGCTTTAACAGTCTTGGATTTTCCAAAGTGATCCATTCTTTCATCCATGTCAGGGCTGCTGTTTTATAATGGAGATACCAATCTGGTACTGTAAAGCCTCCTCTTTCTTTTGCATCCTGTAATATTTTCATGTTAATTCTAGGTCTTTTACCTTGCCAAATAAATTGGCGTATCAATTTTTCTATTTACTTAAAATATTGTTGATTTTTTACAATTGGTATCATCTGAAATAAGAAGAGAAATCTAGGTAATACATTCATCTTTACAATGGCTATTTTCCCCATAAAAGATAGTTGTAAATGTTTCCCGTTTTCCAAATCCTTTTTAATTGCAGTAAAAAGTCTAATATAATTGCCTTTTAGCAATGAGCTGCACGTATTCATTAAAGTTGTCCTCAGGTATTTTATTTTCTTCGGAACTTTAATGCCAAAACTGTCTTGTAATTCGTGTATCTGTTCTTTCGTACAGTTTTTTTTGTCAATATTTTTGTCTTCTTAAAATTGGTTTTCAACCTTACTAACTGTCCATATTCTTTTAAGGTATCCAAAAGATGAATAATAGATATGTGTGGTTTTTCCAAGATAAATACCAAGTCATCTGCGAATACTTGCAATTTATATTCTTCTTCTTTAATTTTAAGACCTTTAATCTGCGTATTTTCTCTTACCATGTCATTCAGTGTTTCAAGAGCAAAAATAAATACTAGTGGAGATAATGGGCAACCTTGTCTGGTTCCCTTATGTATTTCAATATTTTGGGAAAGGTTCCCATTTATCATGACCTTAGCATATTGTTTCGTGTAAATTGCTTTCACCATTATAAAAAAAATTAACCACAATGCCAGGTTGATAACTGCTCTAACTTGAAGGACCAAGTAAGATTATCAAAGTCATTCTCTGCATTAAGAAATACCAATGCCAGTTGTTTTTCAGGGTGTGCTTCAAAATATTCTAATACATCTAAAATAGTTCTCACACTATTTCTCATTTGTCTTTTGGGTAAAAATCCTGTTTGATCTTGATGTATTATTTGAAGTAGGACTTTCTTCAATCTATTTGCTAAAATAGATGCAAATATCTTATAATCAACATTTAAGAGTGAAATTGGTCTGTAATTTCTGATTTCTTTCTCATCTGTATCTGATTTATGTATTAAGGTAATCAATGCATGATTCCAAGACTCTGGAGTTTTCTTTTGTTCATTAATATTATGTATAGTATATTTTAGTGGTAGTGCCATTTGATCTTAAAATATCTGGTAAAACTCTGCTGGTAACCCATCTGGGCCCAGAGTCTTCTTTTTCTTGTGATTTCTGATTGCTTCAACTACCTCAGCAAAAGAAATTGATTCATTTAGGATTTTCCTTTGATATTTTGTAAACTCTTTTTTATTATATTTCTTTAAGAAATCTCTGATCTGATCTTGATTAGCATCTCCCTTTTGATATAAGCTTTTATAAAAAAATTCAATAATCTTCTTTAATTCCTTAGAGGTATTTATTTCTTCTCCTGTTTCATTCTTCAATATCTTTATATGCTTCTTTTCTGATTCTTTTCTTAATTTATATGCTAACTATCTTGTAGGTTTATTTGCATTTTCAAAATAATTTTGCTTTGCATACATACTTTTTTTTCAGTTTCTTGTGTCAGGAGACAGTTAAATTGATGTTGGAGATTTTTAATCTTAATCCTTGCTTGGTCCAATGAAGGTCCTAACTTCATCGTTTCTTCTTCTTTTTTAATTTGTTCTTCAATCTGTGTAAACTTTTGTTTTCTTTGTTGCCTCACCCAAACATCTTGTCTGATGAATCATCCTCTCGCATAGGCCTTAAAGGCATCCCACACTGTATCCATGGAAATGTCAGGCTGCATATTCAGTTTAAAAAATTCTTGAAATTATTTTTAGTCAGCTACTAATCCTGGTTTTTTTAAAAGCCATAGGTTCGTAGACCATCTAGTCTTTTTGGGAGTATCTTGTAGTGTCAAAAGTAAAGGGCTATGATCTACAAATGTTGATGGAAGAATCTCTACATCGAAAATATCATTTATCATGGTTGTTGAGATCCAGGCCATGTCTAATCTTGAGAACCAAACAAAGGTTAGTAAAATGTGAAAAACAGGGCCAATATTAAAAACTAAATGTAGAAAATATATAGAAAAAGATACATGTATTTATTAATTAAAATTTTTAAAACATATATAAGGGCCCATTCACATCAAATATATAAATAACATGGCAATACACATGGGTTTAAAAACCTGACCTGACACATTCCGGCCTGCATAGGCCTTCCTCAGAGGTCAAACAATTGAGTGGCAAGATAGCTATATAAATATAATACAATCACGTAGACACAATCAGAATAGATACAAAATATAAATTCAATATGGACCAGAAAACAAGTTGATGTAAAAGATAAAAAATAGGAAATCGACTGTAAATCTATATTACCAATTAGTAAATATATACCATAAACTTACTTCCAGAATAAAACCACCAGGCACACAATAAATATTCATATGAGATCTTTAAAAGTGCAATCACTTGCCCAGTGGTTCTAAAGTATAGACCTAAAGACAAAAAAATAAAAATCAATATATCATACAATTTAAAACTTAAATGTAGAAAGTAATAAAAAATAAATATTAGTTACTTTTGGTCCAAGAATTGCCTTCTTTGATAGTGTTGCCACAGTGTTCTCAAGTAAAAAGTAGTGTTGGTCAACTAAAAATGCTGGAGCTTTATAACTGGTTAAGGATGATGTAATCATAATGAGTAAGATGATGCAATGCCTATAGAGTGTCTTAAGATGATCATGTGATTGCACCTTCCACATAGAGTATACCATTAAAAAATAAAGAAACAATACAGATTTCAAACTTGATAGAACATTCAAAAACTTATATATGCATACTATACTATCAGGATTATATTGCACACCAATCAATATGCTCATTTAAGCCATATGGGGTTACAGTCTTAAGGGCATGGATCCAGAACAGTTCTCTTTTTTTCAATTGTTGATTCATCTGCAGGTGGCCACAAGGCCGAACATACTCAAGAGCAAAGAAAGAGAAATCCTTATCGTTGTGCCCTGCTGTCACAAAATGCTCTGTAAGGGGGGCATTCTTCCTCCTCCTCCTGATACAACTTCTGTGTTTGGTAATTCTGGTCCGTTAAGGCCTTGAAGTGCACCCAATGTGTTTTTTTTTTGACATTGACTAATTATGCAATAAATTAGGCCCTTTGAATTACGGTTAAAAAATGATCTAATAGAGTACTGTCTCTTTTTATCTAAGTCATAACAGCAATTAGTGCGTAGCATCAACTCACAGACCTCACACCTTCCACAGGGAAAGTGATAGGGTGATTGGCTCACAACAGAATAAAATCTCCATACAATCACATAAAACCATAATTTCATAAATATAATATTAAAACACAAACGTAATAACATAGTAAAGTGCTAGTACATTCCTCGTTACTGGTTAACTCTTCGGCCTTCTGCGGCTATCTAGGGTGATTGGCTCAGGCAATATTAAGGGGACCAGCGGGCCAGGGTTCTGCCAGCATAGATGTTAGTTGCTGGTGGTAGAGGTGTTAGTGGTGGTGGCTCCAAAAGCAATTCATCCTAGCCTATATGTCCCTGACCACCCCTCTGACCCAGCTCTTCCAGCCCAAGGAAGCTTTCCATTGGACCCCAGAGGCTGACCAAGCCTTCACTGCTCTGAAAGCCCGCTTTGCCACACGTCTGCTCCTGCACTATCTGGACCCCAGCTGCCCTTCACAGTTGAAGTGGATGATTCCAGCATCATACTTGGAGCTGTCCTGTCCCAACAAGATGACCCTTCCCAACCTCTCCAGCCCTGCACCTACTACTCATGCCAGCTGACAGCGGCTGAGAGAAACTACACCATCTGGGAGAGGGAACTGCTCACCATCAAGACCGTCTTCAAGGTCTGGAGGTATCACCTTGATGGAGCACACCACCCAGTCCAGGTACTCACAGACCATCACAACTTAGAGCACCTCCAGACAACTCGCCGTCTCAACCAACAGCAGATCCAGTGGTACTTTTTCTTCTCGCGCTTCAACTTCTGGATCACCTATGTTCCTCATACCCATAACCAGAAAACAGATGCACTCAAAAGCCAGAGTACACCCCCGCTTCAACCAAAGAAGCCTCCACCACCACCAGTGTTCCCTCTAAGCTGAGTTAGTGTGAGTTAGCTCACAGTTTTTTCTCCTGTGGCTCACAGATTTTTGTATCAGCTCAGGGAGGATGGCTCCAGAGCAAACTGATTTATGCAGTAGCCAAATCGCTTGCTCACAACTTTTATGCCAGTAGCTCACAAAGCAGAATTTTTGCTCACAAGACTCCACAGCTTAGTGG
This sequence comes from Gekko japonicus, assembly GCF_001447785.1. Taxonomy (NCBI): domain Eukaryota; kingdom Metazoa; phylum Chordata; class Lepidosauria; order Squamata; family Gekkonidae; genus Gekko; species Gekko japonicus. Next base: position 71,884 of record NW_015160326.1, read on the forward strand.
GAACATTGACCACCACCATTCTGCCACCTTCGGTCTTTGCAGCTACCTTGACTCACCCGACCCTGACAGAAGAGGTCTGTGTCAGTCAGGTCCAAGATGCCTGGGCACAAGAGCACCTCTGGAAACTGCAAGATGGCCCAGCAGGAGAGTTTACAACCCAAGATGGCCTCCTGCTACACCACGAGTGACTCTACGTGCCACCCGGACCCCTGCGAACAGAAGTGTTGCACCTGTCACATGATGTTAGATCTGCAGAACACTTCGGCCAGCACAAGACCACCCATCTGTTGACACAGGAGTTCTGGTGGCCCCAAGTCTGCACTGATGTTGCCCAGTACATCGTCTCCTGAGAGGTCTATCGATGGGCTAAAGACCTCCCGGCCAAACCCTCAGATCTTCTGCATCCCCTGCCCACACCTTCTGGAACCTGGAACACTATCTCTCTGGACTTCATCACGGAGCTTCCCCGGTTCAAGGGCCACACTTGCATCCTGGTGATTGTGGACCTTTTCATCAAAATGGCCCACTTCGTCCTGTGCCCAAAAGTCCCCACAGCTCAGGAAACTGCTCAGCTCTTCCTGTGGCATATTTTCCATCTGCACAGAATTCCAGCCCACCTGATTTCTGACTGAGGCACCCAGTTCACCTGAAACAGGGCAAAGCCCAGGATCAGAACAGGGGCCCAAAGTGAGCACCGTACCCCGTTGATGTTGGTCAGTCTTTGAATGCCTCACCTTGATATGCACCTTCCCTGGGGCCAACTTAAGGTCTGACACCAGTAATGCCCAATCAGAGGAGTCATCTCGGAATTGAGCGACTAACTCGCTGACTTGAAGGGCCCCCAAAAAGGCAACTAAAACCACTGCATGAAAGAGGCAAGTTTCAAATTCCGACACACAAACCTCACTCCAAACCTGTCTCAGCTCCTTGAGAACCGAAGGGGATATGGGTTGCCTAGTATCCACTCATCGGTCAGATTCCCTAGACCAACCCTCGAGCATCTTTCTCAGTCAAAAATCATTGGTTTCCTCCCAAAAACCCAACTCCTTGCTGGCAAAAGCCAGCGCTGAAAGGTGCCCCTTAATGGAACACACAGCTAGCTCCTTACCTTTAAGGTCCACACAATAGTGGAGAAGCTGCTCCACTGAGAGAGGCCAAATTACCTGATACTCCGCCTCTGACCTAAACTCCTCGAACTAACATACTGCGCGCTCATACAACTTCCTGGTGCTGGGAGCTATTGCAAGGCCTATTGCTTTGCAGGCCTCGGCCTTCCAAGCAGCCATAGCTCTAGGGGTATCCTTGCCGGATGATGATTGGCTTCTGGGGCCAACTGATGAAACCTCTCCATCTGTTTGCAAGAGAGAGTGTCAGCCACCCCATTATCCATCCTGGAACATGTCTGACCAAAAACAAAATGTTGAGCCTGAGGCAACACAGTGTAAAAGCCCTGACCAGGGCCATAACCCTTGGGGACTTAGAAGATAGGGAGTTAATGACATGAACCACAGCTAAATTGTCACACCAGAAGTGGATCCTGTGGTTTGCCAAACTGTCCTCCCAGAGCCAAACAGCTACCAGTATGGGAAAAAATTCAAGGAAGGTGAAGTCCCGGTTAAGACCTGCCTCTACCCAATCAGAAGGCCAATCCTCTGTGCACCAATGTCCAGAAAAGTAAACGCCAAAACCTAAAGAACCAGCTGTGTCAGAATGAACTTGAAGCTCAGCCTTGAGCCGCAAGTCCTCCCTCCAAAAGGACACCCCATTAAAAGACCCTAACAACTTGTGCCAGAGCTCGCATGGAGGACATAATGTGCGTCCTATGGTGTGGAAGGCGAAGGCCAGCCATTGCATCACAGAGTCTTCACAAGAAGGCCCACCCTGGAGCTACCACCTTGCAGGCGAAATTCAAATGCCCTACCAGTTGCTGAAGCTCCAGCAATGTTACCTTCCTCCTAGCAAGGAAACTAGTAACCCTGGTATGTAAATCCTGCTCCTTGCTCACAGGCAAATGGGACAATTGTGCTACCATGTCAAGCTCCACCCCCAGGAAAGTCAACCAGGATACAGGACCTTCCATCTGTTTGTGTACAAGCAAAATGCCCAAGTTGGAAGCCAGCCCAAGAAAATTATTAAGAAGCTGCCCACTTTGGCCAGAACCTGATGGTCCCACGAAAAGGAAGTCATCCAAATAATGAGCTACATCCTGAAACCCAGACCTCTCATGGAGTGTCCACTCCAAAAAGGAGCTAAAACGCTCAAAGGCAGCACACAACACAGAGCAGCCCATTGGCAGAGCCCTGCATGTAAAACTGGCCGTCAATGGAAAAACACAGCAACTCGAAGTCATCTGGGTGGATGGGGAGCAGGCGAAAGGCTGACTTGACGTCGCATTTGGCCATCTCTGTGACAGGGCCACAGCGCTGCACAATCCGCACTGCCTGATCAAAGGTTGTGTAATGAACAGAGCATGGGTCACCCGGAATCCCATCATTGATGGACCCCCACAGGGAATGAAAGATTGTGAAGATTGTGAAGAGAGGAAACCCGAAGATTGGGTACCAGAGGAGTACAGAAAGGACCCCAAACCCTACCTTCAGCCCTTTCCTTTTCAACTTTTGCCCTAATGACCTCTTCCAGTCCTTGAACAGAATGGAGATTATTAGCCATAAATGGGCCCCTTGGGCCTCTAAACGGAATGTGAAAACCAAACTGAAACCCTTCCGATAAATACTTAGCATTGCCTCGATTGGGATAATTAACCAGCCATGCCTCGAGGACCTTCAGGTTTAGGGGGCTGGAGCCCTTTACCAAAAGATTGGTTTCCCTCACCCCCACCCTGCTTCCTCTGCCCATGCCTTGGCCTGGCTTTAGCGTAGTTAGTAAATTAGTTGGGTCCACCACACAGGGGGCACTCATGCTTATACTGACAATCCTTTCTGTTACAAACCCCTTGGGACCCAAACTCTCAGCACAACAGGTGGCTTTGAACCGCCTGCCCCGTGAATTCATGGGGACTGGGAGTTGACTGGACTCACTGCACCAAATGACCACTATGGAAGCGCTCACCAGTCACTGGTTGTGCAGGGGACATGACCTGTATCCACAAAAGGGTGTGAACCTGGTTCCATGGAAGCATGGGGTTTTGTGCTGCCCTCATGCAAAACTCCTCGTCATACTGGAGCCAGACCAGGCCCAAAAATCCAGTGTACCCTTTATATATAATATCCATAAAATGGATTAGGGAAGTGGCTCAATAGGGTTGTGCCCAAGCTATAACACCCACATATATGAAGAAACCCAACAACCAATTGACCCAAGTCCTATCAATGGTCCACCTTTTCAATTTTTCTTTGTTCCTGTCATCTAGGTCCTCCTTATCTTTTTTCTCAAGCTCATGATAAAGGAGGGGGAAAAAATCTACAAACTTGCCTTTGAATATTTTTTCCCTAGTGGCTGGCAACAAATTGTCACCCAATGCCAAGGCCGTGTCGCCGAAGGGTAAATCTTTAGTCAGCATCTGGGCAAAAGGAGTGCCCCAAGGGGCCTGCAAACCCCAACCCCACCCCAGGGTGCCATGGGAGCTGATGGGCCATGCCCTGGATATCCACCCCATTGTGGCAGAGGCGGCAAGTGTCCCGGGGCCCATGCCCACTGCTGAGAGGGGGCAGATCCCCCAGAAGGATTAATAGACTGGGAAGATGCTGGGGATACGGAGGCAGATGACTGACCACAGGGTCCCTGGGGCCAAGTTTGGCTGGGATGTGGTACAGTACCAGACTCACCCGACGGGCCCTGAGCACTCACAGCCATCAACACCACCTCGGATCCAGACCGCTGGTCGAGCCCCCCAGATCCAAATGGAGCAACTTTGGTCGTGTCATCTGGTTTCTTCCCCTCTCCTGATCCATAGGGCTTGGCAACCCAACCTTCAAGGAGAGATAGATGTGTCAGCACTGAAGCCTGAAACTGAGCATTGGAAGCAAACCTTGTTTGCTTCTTACACCCCACATCCTTACTAGCAGGCTCTGTGGGAGGGGCGACACCCGAGGCTTGTTCTAAAGCCATCAGTCTGTCTAAAATGGCCTCCTGCACCACGTCCCCATCTTCCTCATCTGAAGACTGGGGGGAGGAGCTGGACGCTGGGGGAGCCTTGGGGCAGGCTGTTTGCACTTAGACTTGCCCACTCCCTTCTTCGGACCCATGATCAGCAGGATCCCACAATTACTCAAATTGGAAGCCAATAACAGGCAAGGCTGGGAGGGGTGGGAGGCAGATCCTCAAGCCAAATCAAAAAGACAGCCAGGCACCAAAACGGAAGGAAAAGCAGGCGTGGCTGCCCCAGGCCCAGCTAGGATAACTGAAAACAGAAAGTAAAACCAAAAGAAAAAGATGCAACTCCTCCAATCCAGCCCCAAGCAGAAATGAAACTGGGGAGGGGTTAAAGGGGTGGTGGTGGAAGGAGGCCAGAAGCTAAGATCCAGGAACTCTCCACCCCCAAAAGCAGCCCCAGCAAGGAATGCCCAGGAGGCGCCACAGGCCTTAACCCCACAGACCAGCCCAAAAAGGTCAACTGCAGCCCACAGAATGTTACAAAAGGGAGGTGCCACCAGGCAACGCTGCTGGGATGCAGAACAAGGCCCTATCCAGCACTGCAGCCATCCCTAGGCCACAGCAAGCCCCCACACCCTTTAAAGGGCCTCTGTAGGCCTTATAGCTGCCTGGACAGCCGCCCAAGGAAAAGCTGCCGATGGGCTGCGGCACAGGCCACAACTGGGCTGCAGACACCAGTCGAGACCCCACTGGGCCACAGCTAAAGGCCCACGATACTGCCCACAGCATTAGCAGCCATTTTTCTTCCTCTCACAGTTCTTCAAATCCAACCTTGTTGGCTTCCAGAGACAACATTAATTACCTTCCTGGTTCTAGTGGAGATTGTTTTCCTTTCTCTATAGTGGTACGCAGCTAGAGCTGAATAGGACATTTGACTGGTATACTATGTGCAGAAGTTCTTGCTTGGCTCTGAATAAAGTAACCATCTGCCTTTTAACCTCCAGGAGATTAAACAAAATGTGCAGTTCACCTGAGCTCCTTTCTCACTATGTCTGGCCTTCAGGCAGATATCATTAAGCAGCATCAGCACAAAGCTAGACCATGCCTATGGGTGGCGTTCTCGAGTATACTTCCACACTATCCACACCACCTCAGCTTCTTTGACTCTCTCCCACCCCCTTACCCCAGTTGATCCAGTTGAGTTAGGGTGCGGTCACACTGTCCCTTTGATCGGGATTTGCCGCTGTTTCCTCCCGCATTTAAAGTTTCTGTTCACATGCGCCAATCCGCCTCCCGCACCAAAACAGGCTCACTCTCGCAATACTCTCGCAATACTCACAGGTTTTCCTGACCCCAGGAAAATTAAGTACTTTCCTGGCTCTCCTGCTTTGAATGCGCAATTTCACCTATATGGACAGCCCTCTTTCGCAATGATTACGAAATGATTGTGAATAGGGCCATCTGACCACTCTCTGTAGGTTGTGGTTGTTTTTTTTGTTTTTTTTTTAAACAGCTTCTGGTTTCAGCGCATGGGCATACATGCGCTTAAGAAATTTCTTTTTTAAAAAAAAATGTCAGTGCTTACAGCATCCTGGTGGAGGCAGGAACAAGAGGTGGGGGCTCCGGCAGCCTGGATGGGGGTGGCAAGCAGGTGGTGGAGATGGTGCGCGAGCAGCACGTTAAAGCGTCCCGCGCCGCGCGCCTTCCTGCTGGCCCAGAAGCGCTGGGAGAAGGCACGCCAGGCCGGTAGCGACTGAGCCGATGGCAAGGATGGCCCCGTGGCCACCCAAGAACAGCTGCTGCCGTCACTGGATGGGGACGAGAGCTAGGGGGACAGCCAGCAGCACGTAAGAGGGATGGCTCTTGAGGGGTGGTGTAGACATGCAAAACCGGAACAAAATATTCCCGTTTAAATTAAAGCGGGAACAAGGTGCATTTACAGTGCTGTGTGAACTAATAGAAGGAACTCTTGTAGCAGAGTTCTTATGGCAATGAATGTAGGAAAGCTGTCGTGGAGGGAGGGGAATAGTGACTTATACAAGCGGGGTACAGATCTGTGCAATTGGGTCTTAAAGTTATGGACAAAGAGAAATCTCAATGCTACAGTAGCTCCCCACCTGTATCCCGCTCACTGCAGGCCTTGGTATTCACAGGATCAGCACAGTCTGTGCAGTTTATGTGGCTGATACAGTACTTTAATAGCCAAAGTAATGGACTTGTGCTCCCATGAACTATTGCACAAACACCCCTATAAAGTCACAAGACCACTATCGGGGTTTAAATAGTCTGTTTAAATATCCAGTTTGCATCATATTGAAATAGGCTGGATATTTAAATGAGGTAGGTCGCGCTAAAGCAGCTGGCCATTTGTTCTTCTTTCCAGCCTTACTTGGCTGAGCCACCCGGGCTCCAAACTCAGCCAGCAGCATTCCACTGACCTTGCTTATCTCCACCTGCACACCCTGTGCCGAGGGGTACTAAGCCCCCTCCCCCTCCCCTGATGTCACTTACCAGGGTTAGTAATAGGATGCTAAGCACCAAGGGCTGCTCCTTCCCCAAGCCCCATCCTGCCGCAAAGCCAGTGATGGGCTGATCGAGACACTCCTTCTATTCATGATGTTTCAGGGTGCTTGCTGATCATTCCCGCCAATTGTGAACAACTGACCAATCCCTGCCAAACAAGGGGGTTAGCCTTCCTTCAAACCCTTTGTCCCACCTGCCAACTGTAATGTCTTGCAGGCCTTTATGCAGATCAGCCAAATAAATATTGCATCCCTAGACAGAAGCGAATGCTATTTCAACCCTACAGTTGAAGCATATCATAGTGAATAGAATAACAGAGTGTGTACACCCCTCCACCATCCAAAATTGCTTTACCTAATGGTCTTATTCCTGGTGCATTTGGTACAGGCAAGTTTCAGGTTAATCTTATGCCTGGTGCATTTGGTACAGGCAAGTTTCAGAACCCATCTCCGTTCTCAGATGTAAAAACTTCATCTACACAAAGACCATAATTGGGCACAATTTGTAATCTTATCTGCTTCTCTAATTATTCTAGGTGCGAAGCAGTTCCTCTTGTCTGCACCGGATTGCATTCATCTCTGTACAAGACCAGGACTTCAGGATGATTGCCCTCTCTTAAAACCTGATAGAGAGAAGGCAGGGCTGTTTGCACAGCAAACACCACTGAAGGTTTACTTATTTATTTATTTGGCAAGGGGATGCATCCTGCCATTGCTGAAAGCTGACTAGAGTGTCCACCGTAGGAACTTTAGCTGAGTTCCTTGATATGTCTGCAGCTGTAAAAGACATACAAGTTTATTGATCATCAAATATAGCTCTTACAACTGCTTGACCACTGTTAAACTTGACCAATCTGTTAAACTGTTTGCTAGGGCAAGCTCAAACTCACAGCACACAGCTGCACCAAAACACAATGAGTGTGCACCACATGGACGCGTTAGCAGGCCATCATTGCCAAAATCATCCAGGTCACTTGACCACATTGAACTTGGTTAAGCGAAGACAATCCTTATGATAGCTGAGGCTATCGCTTCGTGTGCCTATGAACATGCTCAAAGCCCAACAAGACACAGCTGAGGCTTTCCAGTGTTCTTTGTACCACATGATGCCCCTGCCTTGTTGGACCATTTAGTCTACAGATCACCAACGTCACCTTCACCAAGGAAAGCACCAAATCAGCCATTTGTAAATCAGTTAAGACAACTCCCAGCAGGAGGCTGCTAGCATTCAGTGCCTGCACTGGGCACCACCAGGGGTCTCTAACAAACTCCAGCCAATATGATACCCATTGCCTTGCTGGTCCACCTGCTCTATTGATCACCAGGACCACTTCCACTGGGAAAAGCCTTTTATCTGCCATTTGCAAGACTGTGAAGGATGCCTCCCAGCAAAGAGAGGGCCACAGCTCATAAACGCAGAGAGCCCTAACCAGTGTTCCCTCTAAGCTGAGTTAGTGTGAGCTAGCTCACAGTTTCTTAGCCTCCAGCTCACACATTTTTGTCTCAGCTCAGGAAGGATGGCTCCAGAGCAAACTAATCTATGCAGTAGCCAAATTGCTCACTCACAACTTTTAATGCCAGTAGCTCACAAAGCAGAATTTTTGCTCATAAGACTCCACAGCTTAGAGGGAGCATTGGCCCTAACTAGAGCTATGCCCCCCCCCCCAGGGTAGAACCTAGTACCATATCCCTGAATACATGCCACCAGAAAGAGCCAAGTTTGCCCTGATCCCAAATTGCCTAAAAACAGAGGCCCTTTCCACTGTGTCACATAGATAGCTCTCAGAATGGGGGCCTGTGATGCCCTTACAGCATGTAGCACTCCGCTTTTCCAAGCTGCCTCTGTTCGTCTGGCACTGGAGTCAGACACTGCTCCATGGCCAGCACCAGTAAGGAACTACTGCTTCTGAAAATGAGATGGGGCAATGTATGTATCACTATCCACACCAAGTGAATGCCTAGCCTTAAAATTATGCCAAACTGTAGGCACTTCAGGACCCTGGCCCTGTCCGACCTCATTACTTTCATGTTCCTAGAAGGCTGCTTGCACCCTAGCTGCACTACAGCTGCCATTATTACATCAAAAACACACTCAGGAAAGACTCAGGTCCTGTAAAAAGACCTTCCTCCTCCCATTCCTTCAACCAATATTAAGTGTTCAAAGTTGGCCAACCCATTGAGTGACAGCCTTAACCTAACCTGAGCCCAACCATGTGATGTACTTATCTAACACTCCTCGCTGCATTGACTCAGTGCCTAAAATGTGTGATCTGTCTTTAAACAGCACCATATATCACAGGGCCAGCATTTCTCTGTCTCTGCTTATGGCACTTGGCAAGTCTTTGTCTTATTATCAATTTCATGTTTAGCAAGGAAGGCACTGAATCAGGTCCTCTGTTTTGCCTCATCAGACTGTATGTTGAACTGAACTGAACACATCTGCTATGCCATCATTAACTAACTTGCCCTGGGGAAATACTAAAACAGCAACACCTCTCTATTACTAAAAGGCAGCCTATCATAAGAACATGCTATCCTGTCCCCATTCATCTCCTTTGCCAGCCTTTCTCCTACAATATGTGCCAAACCTGCAATGAAGTCTGAATTCTTCACCATACAAGAACACCCACGACCCACATAGTGAACTGAAAACTTTCCTCAACCACCCTCCACCAGACATGCTGCATCCTCTTTGTTGGGGTACCTCGTTAATCATCACTACCAGGGCTCAAGCCTTATTGGTCGGGGTGCCCTTTGAAGGTCTGCCAGCAGTGCCACCTCTCCTACCTCTTATGGGTTCACCTGCACCACAGCCTGCCCTCTTGTAAGAATGGGTCTCCTCCCTGACTTATTAATTGCACACATGCAGTAAAAACAGTGGCTTTTTGTACATCATCCTGATGTGGTGCATTCCTTGCATGCCGCCAGGGCCAAATGCCATTGGGGAATGCCACTGCATGCCACCAGGGTTGAAACTGCTGCATCCCCGCCCCCAACCCCCACACACAGGAGTGGGCTTGCCAGCACTTTGCAAAAAAAGTGGCCACAGTTATAATACCTGCCATACTCCGGGTGTACAGGTCCCCAGCACTGATACCAAGCTGTTGGTTCTCTTTAACCCATGCCAGTTCAAGGTCCAAGGCCACCCTTGTTCTAAATGTCCTATTTTACCTCAGGTATGCAGGACTGGGGGGCCACGGTGGCTCAGAGGTTAAGACGCTGAGTTGCGGATCGGAAGTTCAGTAGGTCAGCAGTTCGAGACCCTAGTGCTGCATGACGGAGTGAGCTCCCGTCTCTGGCCCCAGCTCCTGCCAACCTAGCAGCTCAAAAGCAAGAAATTGCAAGTAGATAAATAGGTACTGCTTTGGTGGGAAGGTAACAGTGTTCCATGCACCTTGGCGTTTAGTCATGCCAGCCACATGACCATGGAAATGTCTTCAGACAGCGCTGGCTCTTCGGCTTGGAAATGGAGATGAGCACCGTCCCCTAGAGTCAGATTCGACTAGCGTTTTAGTGAGGGAAACCTTTACCTTTTATGCAGGACTGGCATATTCTGCACATGCCCTGTGGATAATCTCCATGTATTCTAATCCAAACTGGTGCCTTCTCCAGCTGGAACTGCTTGGAGGCTGCACACTCACCTACCCCTCAGTCATCTACCCCTCGATTATCTAGGGCTGACCCTTGATAATCCTCTGCTGCTTGCATTGCCAGCAGCACTGTACAAGGAGCCAGAGCCGACACATATTGGATCCACCCACCATCTCCATCACTGCTATGGTGAAAGGCCCAAAGGAACTCTAGACTGCTGGACTACCTTTCCTAAGGCTTCAATTAGTGCTACCAAATTACTCCTCTAGACTTCTGCTCTTCATCTGATGATAGCTACACAGGCAGCTCCTTGGGCAGTTGGTGCTTTACTCACCCACTCCCATTTTGCTGGGCTTTACTTTGGGGCCATCCTCTTGTGGGAAAGTTATACATTTGGGGGTGGCAGTCAAAAGGTCCCTAACCCCAGCTCAGTGTCTAATTGCTCACTGCCCTGACCAATTCTTCCTACATCCATCACTGGTGAAGCCATGCTTCCAGTCAGAATGGATGTCCACTGAGCTATGCTCATTGTTTCCGCTTTGGATGATGCAGCAGCTGCTGCCCCAATCCGTCTGCAGCTCTGCCACCAAGACCAAACTCTAGGGCTACCTCCCTGCCCACTAAAAAGGAAGAAGAAACATTAGTAGATTGCCTAGAAACTTTAACCACTGATAGGGACACACCAACTTACCACTCCAAAGAAACATAGATCAACAAGCAGTTCTCTCCATTGCTTCTGTTCTCACCACCAATTCAGTTATGCCAGGCGCACTGTCCTTATCCAAGGAGAACTGTACAGCAGGTCTCTTGGGTGGTGGTCATTTCTCTAGACCACTCTGCTTTTCCTTGTCGGTACCATGATCCTATAATATGAGGCAATGAACCAACAATTTTATGCTCCACCAAAACCCCCACTTACACCACCCTTCACTAGAATGCGTGTATCCTTTAGCTTCTATGGCGGAGGTGATGTTTGAACCAGGGTCTCCCAGTTCCCAGCTGGACACTCTAACCACTGTTTGTGTATTTATTTTATTAAAACATTTCTATGCTACCTTTCCATTCTATCCAGATCCCCAAGGTGGTGAGCATAAAACTATTAAAACTTCTGAACAATCAAAATCATTTAAAATTATAAAATTATTCAATAAAAACATATAATTCATAAAAACACTATTCCATACCAGCTCTTCTCCCTATTGCCAATGACACAACATCCTTTAAAAAAATATTGCTTCCAATTATCCATTTTTATTTAATATTTAAATTTTTGTTTTGAAAAACTACAGTATACTCAATTAACAAATCAATATCCCCCCCCCTCATCTGCCCTTTGTGTTTGCTCTCACTTATTTAAACGGCTGCAGCTAGAAATGAAAGCAGAAATGCTGTCTTCCAGCCTTCTGAAAACGGCCACCAAAACTTCCCAACCTTCTCAAGAAGGCCACCACACCTTCTCAGCCTTTTTCAAAATGGCCACCACAATTTCCTGAGCTTCAGGGAAAATAAGGTGGCAGCCCCGGATTGCCTTCCCAGCAAAAAATTGAAGCTGGGCTGAGAACACGCTGGTCAAAAACAATGAGGAAACAATAGCTCTCTTCTCTACAAACTCCTGTGCAACCACCACAGCCCCTTTTATAGCCAAAGCAGCAGCTAACACAGTCATCAAAACAGAGCTGTGAGATTCCAGATGTGAGAAAGGCAAATTGCCTTACCAAGAAGACTGCAGTCAGACCATCCAGTGAAGCAGAAAAACTTTATTTAACGTTCTTGCAAGAGCGAGTGTCAAGTAGGCACACCCTTGAATAAAAAATCAAGCATTTTATCCCTGTCCTCGGCTGCAGAAGCCCTCCCTCTTTTAGCAATTGATCAGCTACTCAGAGGTTTACAGTGTATCCAAAGAGCCTAAAGGAATCACCTGAATCCCCGCCCCTATTGACAACCTCCCACCTCCCCAAATCTTGAGACCATTCCTCTTATTTGTCTTTTTCCTTAAAAGGCCTTCGACTCTGTTAGCACACATTCTCATGCTGCAAACTTTGCACTTATGCAGGTGAAGCAAAACTGCAATTCTAGTTTCTGCTAGAATTTCCTGTTTTTAATCAACTGGTTGCCAAGAAGGGTCCTATTTTCGGATTGCCGCTTAGCAACATTTTAGTTTCAGGTAGGCTAAGTTTTCCTGCGTTGTCTACTTCCATGCAAGCAGGGCACTATGTAAGCAGAACAAAAAGAATGATTTCTATATCTTAGTTTAAAATGAGTCAATGTCTGTTATGCAAAAACAACATCCCTTTCCATGTTTCTCTCACGGATACTTGGGGAAGATGTGACAGGACCTTTCACTTTCCTAGTGTAGGTGTCTTGTGGAGATTGCCTCAACTAATCAACTCCAAGCCAAGTACAGCAACCTCCAAAATCCCCTCTGCAGCCTCAACTCTTATAAAGCAAAAATTGTACCACCGGGGAAGCCAGATACCATTGCACAGCCCAGGAGACAGCAGTTGCTGTATTGACTAGCCTGCCAAAACAATAACAGCACATGGCAGGCAGGTACCAGCCACTCCAACCAGCCAGGACAACTCCGACCAGACTGGGTAAATAAGCAAAAAGGCAGGCAACCCCCCCCCCACACACACACACAAGTGTTTTAGACCAGAATCCCTACAAAGGCTGGCACCACCATGAACTTCTTAGTCTTCCTTTATTGCCGCTGTCAGTAGCCTTTCTTTCACACTGGCATGTCTTCTTCAGTCTTTCCCCATCAGTTTCCCATCTATTGAAATTAACTTTTCAGGATTGTTTTCCCACTCCCCCCCCCCTTTTGGGCATTTACTGAAGCGCTGCCGCAGCCTCATGGAGACCCCATGTATTCTTACTTCCAAGTATTGTATAGAGGAGCCACTTATCAAGTGGAAGAGAGAGAAAGAGAGCAAAGGAGACAAGTGAATGCACATGTCTGCAAATGAGCCACCACAGTTCTGCAGGGGGAGGGGCTGGTGATAATGGGGAGGGGAGTTGTGGACATGGGAGAGATGAAGGGGTTGATGTTCACGTCCTCATTGCCGAACGGAATGAGGATCGAAGCAGAGGGCGGGTTGAAGAAGGGGGCGGGGCTTCACCACGTGACCGCCCCGCCCCCTAGAGGTTCTCTTCCGGAGCTCCATACCTGAGAGCTCCCCCCCCCAACTAGAGCCCTGCTTCCAAGTATTGTATAGAGGAGCCACTTATCAAGTGGAAGAGAGAGAAAGAGAGCAAAGGAGACAAGTGAATGCACATGTCTGCAAATGAGCCACCACAGTTCTGCAGGGGGAGGGGCTGGTGATAATGGGGAGGGGAGTTGTGGACATGGGAGAGATGAAGGGGTTGATGTTCACTCATGAGCGCTTCTTTGGCTAAGATGCTGGTGGTCCATTACCTTCATGAATGCTATAATTTGCTCTAGAGTTTGAATGAAATAACGGTAAAGAGGGCAATGATTGGCTGCAGGTTTCAGGCTTCTTAATGGGAATGTCTGTTTGTTTCAATGCAGGCGCCCTCCAGTGCTGAAATGTTTCTGGGTGGGTTTGGGTGGCAATCCTCAAGGTGAGGGGAAATGTTGAGATTCCGAGGAAGAGGCTATCTTGTGAATTTATTTTGCAATTTAAAAAATTATGGGAAAAACTAGTTTTAAAAAAGAGGGGGGGGGGATGAGGAAAAACTGGGACAGTATTGAGATATTGACCAAATTGTCAGGACACAATTTTAAAAAAACCCAGTAACATCAGGGAATGAAAATGGAACTTTAAGGCAGTATACTAAAAACTCATGAACTTTTAAACATTTTTTTAAAAATAGAACTTGGTTTAGGTGCATTCCCCCAGAAAAAAAGCCCTGGATGTATATGTTTTTAATTGTAAATCTGCATTATTTGCAGATCTGTATGTTTGGAACCTGCCCTGAGCCTGCTCTGTGGGGAGGGTGGGTTATTAATCTAATAAAATGAATTAAAATACATAAATAAATGACAGCCCTCTGGAGTGACAGCACTCAGAGCAATAATTCCAGTCCAGGACCATCATTCCACTTTGGGGGCTGCCATTCTAACCCAGAGCATTTTAGCTCGGCCCAAGGACAGCATCCTATTCCCAGAAATTTCACTCTGGAGGCTGTCATTCCAGTCCCTGGGCAAGTTTCTTGTAAGCTGTTCCACATTTTCATTACAACAATTATGTCCTGTGATTTATTTCAATGGAACATAAGCAAGTCAGTCAGTATTCCTGGCTCCCATTACATCCATTGGGCCTTTAGGCCTAACCAATTGTTCCCAATAGGCACTCCTGTCATTCATCTTAGGACATCCCCACAATGGGAAACTGACAGAAAGGGATGCAATGGAAGCTGCTTTTACTTTGTGAAAGAAAACAAACAAGCCACAACGAGGCAGGATGGCAAATTCAGAGGTTTCAGTGAAAAGGTAAGAATTTTTTGTCAGCCAGTCTCTGTAAGAGTAAGAAAATGCAGACCTTTTTTAATGTCATGGCTGGCCAGAGCTCTCCTGCTTGGCTGCTGCTTAGCTGCCATTTTAGGAATCACTGGAGAGAGCTGAATCTGTGCTGAGAGGTATCTTCTTCAGGAGTCTGTAAAATTGACCCTCTTGAGTACAATTCACTTGAAACTTGGGGGTCTTTGGATTAGAGAGAGGAGTATGTTCTATGCAAATTTGGTGCCACTGTCTTTATAAACAATGATTCCCAGACCTCATACACATTCCCTACTGAAAATAATGGTCTGGAACTCCAAAACCCATGGATTTGAATCCTGAACTGGTAATATCCTACCCAGAAATAAGCAATCATGGTAAAAAAATCCCCTCCCCAGCCCAGATCCAAAGTTATAGTGAATTTTGTCTTGACACACACCACTATTTGTTCCCATTATCTGGCTTAGTTCTACTGTGCTGGATACACTGCAGGTAACTGTGCCAAATCTGGAGGTGAACGGCATGCTCCTTGCCAGGCCCACCACCCTAATGGCATGCCCTCCCCCACCCTGGCAGCTCCAGCTCCTAATAGACATTCTCTTCCCAGCTGGTGCCCCTTTGGCCAGACACCTACAACTGGCTTTAACAGCCCTAGGATGAGAGTCTATGGGCCTCTAGCCTTGTCTTCTCCTCCCACCCTAGCACCAAAATATACTACACAAAGAAGGCTCATAACTGATTCCAGTTTTCACTGCCTATGCAATGATACACAATTGAACATATAGCTTACAAAATCAACCTATTCCTTAGATTGTATGTCTACAAAAATTCTGCCCAGCTAACAAACCTGTGATGTCTTCAAGATAGGGTTGCCATCCCCAATCCGCCACTGCCCAGCTGGCCAGTGGGGGGAGCCTTGCCCCCAAGCAGCCTCACCCACGCCCATGTGCCCGGTGCAATGACGTCACCCGGAGGTGACCTCTGGGTGATGCCATCGCAGTGCACATGTGAAGAGTGGGCGGAAGACTCCTAGACAAGGAGAGGAGCCACCCACCATCCCGGCAACCCTACTTCAAGAAGGGAGCAGTCCATTTCTGTGATACACGTGATGTCTATTGGCAGAATTGAGAACAATGTAGTGATGATTCTCAGAGCCGAGAGGGTAGACTATTCCCAGAAGCACTTTCTTCTGGCTTCAGTCCCACAGAAGTGCATGACTTTCTCTGACCTTGGTTATTGAGGGCAGGCAGAACTGCGAACCCCCTTCTTAGTAGAGAGCATCTGAATCTGTATTGGCAGGAATCCAGATGATACCCTGTGCCTGGTTCCTGTTTATGAATGTCTACCCAATAGGGTAGGGAACAAGGGGAGGAGCAGGGGATTTTTCCCCCAATTGCCTGCCTTAGCAGCTAGCAGGTCTCCTATATGGATGCTATCACAGGACTTCCATGCTCAGCAAGGTCTAGTACAGGGCAAAACAGGGCTAGCTGGCAAGAGAGCATCCCTCTCCTATAGAGCTGAATGTTTGTTCACGCTGTTAACAGCCCTGCTGTCCCTTCATCTTCTGAAAGCTCCATCTTGTGCAATCAAACATCAAACTGCATCTCCTTTCTTCAGTAGGAACCATCAAGTTCAAGGTGGAAATACTGCTATGTTTTGTGTCCTCTGTCCTGTTCTGTCCAGACACCATTTCTATCTATAACATTCCCCTGTTCTGTTCCTTCCTTATTTCAAATTCCTCAGACGTCTCTATCTTCTTTACTCCTCTGTTCTCTTCACTCCTTCTCTAGACCATCCCTCACCCCCCATCATGTCCACCTGCTTTCCAGGATCCCCATATACGTAGCTCCCAAGTCTCAGTTTCTAAAATAAAGTGCTGTAAATCATCCACACAAAAGTCAACGTTCTTCCTCTTTAATCTCAAATAAATGGATACTGGTTGAGGTGACTTTATGATGAGGGAAGTACTTTCTCCACATACCAGAGATACTGTTTGCTGTGTTCACATTGCCAAAACAGAGTCTGGAGCCTACTGAATAAATACGCTTCACCAACATCCTCCCTTCTTCACAAATAACAGAAGCTATTTCTGGCATTACATTAAACAGCCAGAAACTTCTTGTCTGGCTTTGGCCAAATCCTTTTCTCTCAGCTGAAGGCTCAAAAGATGATGAGAGATCCATGACTGAATTATTTCAGTCATTCTAAAATACTTTTAGCATCTGTGAAGGGGGCTGAATCAGATCAGGGCCTCATGGGCAGAAGAGAGGAGGTTTAACACTTCTCCTGATATCATTTCACTCATCAGAACCTACGTCTCCATCCACACTGTTGTTAGCCCTCAAAAGGGGGGGGGGAGAACATGTGTTTCTATACTCCTTCCTTTCTGGGAAAATGGAGAGAGCGACTGCAATAGGCAATAGGCAAAACCACAGAGTGGGAAGAATATAAACCTCTGAATCAGGGTCATCCATGCCTGAAACTTATGTATTACAGTATGTTGGTATACAGTAGAACAGCTAGATTTGAATCCAGTAGCATCTTAGAAACGAACAAAATTTTCAGTGTATAACCTGGTATCTGACGAAGGGAGAGTTGACTCTCAAAAATTTATACCCTGAAAATCTTGTTGCTCTTTAAGGTGCTATCCAAATCTATCTGAAATCTCTGTATAACATGTTAGATTCACTGGCATGGTAGAGCCAGGAATCTCTGTACATAGCAGAGTGCACGAGACTTACACGCAGCAGCAGCAGCAGCTTCTCAGTACTTTGTGTGCTAGCAAACTTACAGAGTTACACAGAGCCACTTGTCAGTTTCAAACTAATAAGAATCCTTTATTCAAGGAACTACATTCTAGATAGTGCAGGTTGAGAGACAGGGATAGAATCTAATCTAACTAGCTAAATTGATGTGGATGGAACATGCCTGGCCTGCGTCCATGGTAGCAAAGATGGAGAGCATATGCTCCTTCTTTGTGTGTGTGAGAGAAGGTGTCAAACCGGAAGGAAGTCTCATCCCTAAGAATAGCATTCTACTTCAAAGGATCGTATCAGATAGCAGGAAGGAAAGGATGCTCTCTGTGGGTCCTGACCTCTCTTATCTGTCTCTAAATCTATGGTGCTGTCTCTGAAGTCTGAGGCAGGGGACAGTGTATATTCCTCCATTTCCAACATAAAACTCGCTGCAAGATCCATGGTATATACCTCATCCTTTAGATCTCACTCTCTGTAAATGAATTAGCAGAAAATCACAGAATGATTGTGTATCAGATTTTCTGCCACAGATGTCCTGGCCTGTAACCTATCACTCTTCTCAGCAAAGTTTGAAGACTTCCTCCACGTTTAAATAGCTCTTTGTCCAAAAGGAGGCATCTTAGACTGGAGGTAGGTTTCAAATTTTGCTGACTGGAGGGGTAGGATACAGGGCACTATCTTGCATTGTGTGAGGCACTATCTTTCAAGCCTCTGTTAAGATAGTGAGGGGCCCAGTTAACAGGAGTTTGGTGGAAGACATGTGCAGAGCATTTGAAAATGTGGGGCATAAGGCAGAGCTTTGAGCACCACCACTTGCAGGACGTACCTGATACACTTGTGTTGTTCTTACCGTGTCCACTGCTGTGCTGTTTCTTCAGGGCTGTGAGGGGAACTGTCTGTCTGTTGCAGCCAGAGAGGACCCCCAACTTCACTCCTGGATGTGCTATTTCTCATCACTTCTCCCGGGTGGGAAGTTGCCTGGAGATCTCGGTGCTCCGAGCTACCCCTGGTCCCTCAGCCACAACCAGGCATAGCGGGAAAGCCAGTGGGGTCCTCACCCAAGGGCCCCCAATTTACCCCTGGGTGTGAGTTCTCAGCACCTCTCCCATCTAGGAAGGTGTAGTCTGGTAGTCTCCCTGTGCCACCCATCTGCACCATGCAGGTGAAAGCCAAAGGTTCTCGTCATGGGAGGAAGAGGCCCACCCACCCCATCCCACAGGACCACATCCCTGTGGAAGAAGCCCATCCTGCCAGCCCACCAGTGCCCAACTGTAGTGGGGGGGGGGCTCAGGGAAGGAACTTCATTTCCTTGATCTGCTCTCGGAGATTGAGTCAGAGGCAGAAAAGATGTTAGCACTGCCAGAGGAAGAGTGGTGTCTCATCCTCTTTGGGGAGGAGGAGGAATCTGAGGGTGGCTATGAGGAAATGTCTGGCTCTTCCACATCCCATATCCCTGGGGCTGATCCTGCCTCCAGTTCACACCTCCATGAGTCCTCCCAGCCCTGCACCACACCACAGTGGCCAAGCCTTCAGCCTGCTCCAATCTCGGCTCCCCGTCCCCGTTCAAAAGTCTTGGACCAGTTCCACCACCTCCCCAACAACCCCAATGTAGCACACTGCGGGGTCTGCAACTTAGAGGTGCAGAGGGGCTTGAACCCCCAACATTTGTCCTCCTCCACCCTCACCAGGCACCTAGAGAAACACCACCTGACTCTGTTTCCTCGGTGGGAACCAGTGGCACATGGCCCGGGGAAGAAGAGACCTGCTCGCCAGGGGGAAGGGTCGGTGAGGATGGAGTCCACCAGTGTTCCCTCTAAGTTGAGTTAGTGTGAGCTAGCTCACAGTTTTTTATCCTCCGGCTCACACATTTTTGTCTTAGCTCAGGAAGGCTGGCTCCAGAGCAAACTAATTTATACAGTAACCAAATTGCTCACTCACAACTTTTTAATTTTTTTTAATTTTTATTTTCGACTTATATACCGCTCTGACCCCGAAGGGTCTCTGAGCGGTTTACACAACTGTTTATCCCTAACTAGGGCCACATTATTTGTATCGGGGGTGATAACCTACCAGCACCCCGGCCACGGGCTCGGTTGTTATTCAGTTCCTGGCTTGGCTTGTTGTTCAGTCCCTGGCAGCTCTTCAGCGCTTCACTTCCTGGCGCCCGGAACAGGTCTTAATCCGTGGCTCCTTCTGGTGGGCTTCACCCGGTGCTCAGCAACGTGCCAGCCGTGGCTCTGGTTCCGTCCCGCAGGCTCCACCGCGCCGCATCGCCATGCCACCGCACACCACGACTCTGCCTCCAGGGCCAACTCCGCTGCTGCCGTCGCCGCCGCTCCTGCCACACGTCCTCGTAAGGAGGAGGGGTGCCCCCTGCCACCTAGGGGCAGGTACCCATTTTATCTACTTGCGTTTTACTTTAATGCCAGTAGCTCGCAAAGTAGAATTTTTGCTCACAAGACTCCAAAGCTTAGAGGGAACATTGGACTCCACCCCAAGCAAAAGGAACCTGGGCAAGGCCCAGGATACAGGCAGACTGGAGGGCCTCGGGTTGCCACCAGTAGGCAGTCAGGGCTAGGTAGCCATGTTTCCAGCTGCTCCAAAGGACTCCCGTGAAGTGCACAGTCCTCCCTCATGTTTCTGAGAACCATGCCTTCACCAGCCCCACCACAGAGTGGTGCAAGGAGGGCAGGACTTGACGGGCTAGGGTCCTCCAGGAGGGAATGCAGTACCATAGGGCAAAGTACTGCAGCAGCATTTGGAAGCCCACGTGCTCCACCACAGAGAGAGGTTCCTATCCAGGGCAACCATCTCATCAATCAGCTGAGTGCCTGTCTCCTGGGCCTTGCCCAGGTTCCTTTTGCTTGGAGTGGGCTCCATCCTCGCCAACCCTTCCCCCTGCCTGAAGCAGAGTGAAAGAGTGTGGTTTGTCTACATAAATGGCCCTCAAAATGAGGACCTTTCTGGTTGGCAGCCAGAGCAGTCTATCAAGCTTGGGAGTGCCCAGATTGGTCCTTTCCTAGGTCACGTGAGCATGCGAGTGTCCCCTCCCCCCGCACACAAACACTCCGATTGCCAGGGCTCCCACCAAAACATTCCTCTCCAGTCAAAACAATCTATGGCTACAAGTTGATTGATTGGTGACAGGTGTGTGGCGGGGGGGGGATTACCTGACCTGAAAAGTTTGAGGGTTCATGGGTGGGTCAGGGACCATCCATCCAAATTCGGTTCATAGTTCGGTTTGTGCCCATCCCAATTCGTTAGTATAATCAATTTACCTTATCTTAAACAATATAGTTTCTGAGTTTAGTTTTTTGGGGTTTTCATTTTTGGAGCAAAGAAAATATTTAAAACACAGTTCCAGCTGTATTGCTCGAAAGGATCTGGAAGGGAAGGAGGTAGTTTTGCACATTGCCCCCACACACAAGAGCGGCTCTCACATGAACTCTGAGTGTAAAGATGGACTGGGGCATTCTTTGGATATTAATACTCAGGAGAGGACAGCTACTTGAAAGGATTTGTATTTGGACATTTTGAACAGTGCCCTATGTTCATTTTACTGGGAATAAGCACTTTTCTTCAGTTTTGAAGATCTCTCTCATCACCTATTTTATTGGATTACAAATTAATTTTGCTGGATGGCTGAATATACTTCTAACAGTACTTTTCTTTTGTACTTTCTCTGACTTATTTTAAATGGAAATGTATGAGTTTGGACTACAAATGCAACTTGAAAAGGAGCCTTCCTCCTGTCTCCAGGTTTACTTATTGCATCATTTTGTTTAGGCTACAAAAGGAGCTGGAGGGAGTTGTCGCTTAGAAATTGCATGTACTTCTGTTTAATGTTTGAGTCTCCTCGCCTCTGAGTTAGACTGCGATCATATGCACAATTAGACCCACTATATGTGCAAATGGCGGGCAGATTTAAAGGGCGCGATCAGACAACAACATCTGAGAAGCACCCCACAGCCATAGGCAACCTGTTCTGCTCCGCTGCAGAAGTGGAGTTAAAAGACACCGGGGGAAATCCGGTTGAAAACAGGTTGCAACGGGCCACAGACAGACTTTCCCATCTGATCACTCCAGCATGCTCTCATGGCATTGGGATGGTCTGATCAGGCCATCCTGACTCTGTGCCATTGTTTTCTCCCCCTTCTCAGTATCCGCATCATCTCAAACTCCATAGGGGGCCTTCAGTGCAGAGATGTGATTCACCGATTCCTCGTTTAAGCGCATTGGAAACAAACAGCAAAAAAAAAAATCCCGACTCACCCGTAACCTTACAGAACTTTTTTGGAGTCCTTTGCTTCCATCTGTTGGTTGTTTGTAAGGTTGTACAGATGTTAAATACTTACTGAATGATACATATTTATGAGTATCACATCTGTTATTTTGATGGGGTATTATTACTTATTATGGTTGGTTAATTCTTTATTTTGGAATATTGAAATAGAAATGATTAATCTGGTGTATATAAATATTGAGACATTTAACTTGGGGTTTTATTATTTTTATGAAATGAGTAGACAAGTGAAGAAACATACTCCCCCATCCTCTGCTGCTTCATCACCAACACAAGCCAAAGCAGTTGGAAATATGTTAACACAAGAAGCATTGACAGACTTACAAAATAATATGCAATCTATGTTCCAGTCAGTTATGGAACAAATACCGAATGCTTTGGCTCAAATGACAGGACAAATAAAAAAATTGAACACAGAAGTCTTGGAACTGAAAGACTTTCAAACTCAATTAGCAGAAAGTAAGTGTGAGACCCAAAAATTGGTCCAACAAATTAAAATAGTGGATACAAAAGCTGAAGCAATAACACAAAGGTAAGATAAGGTAGATACTCAACAAAAAGCTACTTGGGACTCTTTAGTAAAGCTTGAAATGGAGAGAGTTGCATACATGTTGAGATTCCAGAATGTTCCTGAGCAAAAAGGAGAAGGTTTTACAACAGTGGTAGTAGATGCCTTGACAGAATTTTTGGAAGAGAGTTTGCAAGAGAAATTGATCTGATCTATAGAATCAGTTCGACATGGGGGGGGGGGATTTGCCAAGGGAAGTGAATGTAAAATTTACCAAAGCACTCAGTTAGAAGCTATATTTTGAAAGCAACCCGTGATAAGACATTTAAAATTAAAGACAAAGAGATAAGAATTTTGAAGGAAATCTCATGAAAGATGAGACAGAAAAGGAAGGAGTATGCACTCCTAACTACTAAACATACAGCAAATTCAATTTCTTTTCAGTGGCTAGTTCCAGAAGGGACCCTTTTCTCTTTTGAAGGACAGAGATTTAAGTTTGATTCAACTCTTAAAGTTAAAGATTTTTTGGAATGATATGGAAGAAAACTGAATGGAGGAGAGATGAAAGAAATGAAGGTGAAGAGTAGAGTAGAGTATCAGCAGAAAAAGAGGGAGATGGCTCAACACAGGACTACTCAACAGCATTGGATGAAGAACTTGAATCTGGGTCTGCAGGAAAACTGAATCTAGAGTTGAAAATTCAAAGGAAAACAAGAGAGATAAAGAAGGTAGTAAAAAAGGCATCCATCATGGATGAAACAGTAATAAAAATCTTTTCAAACAATATCAATGATTTAAATTCACAAGAGAAGAGGAGGAATATTTTTAAGCAATTTAAGAAATTAAATGCAGATGGTACCTTACAAGAAACACATTTAAGGCAGAAGGATCAACACTACCTGTCATGTAAGAAACTTAGACTTATTTTTGTTTCATCAGATGTTATTTTTAAAAAAGAAGACGTATAGCAGTATTTATAAACCAACTTGATTTTTGGGCGGAGGATGGTAGACTCCTGTTGGTTGAAATTACCATAGGGGACAAGAAGATCTTATTAGTAATGATATATGCCACAAATGATCATCAAGGAATTTTTTTTAATTTTCTAAAAGATGTTTTAGCAAGATTTGACTACACTGATATATGTTTGCTGGGAGATTTCAATGCAGTGTTTGACCCCAACCTGGATAGGATGACCCATAAGAAGGTTAGAACCATCAAAGGACCTCTTCCAAGATCTTTTCTTGAACTCGCTGGAGAATATAAATTGGTTGATGCCTGGAGCATAAGCAATCCTATGGGAAGAGATTACACTTTCTATTCAGATAGACAGAAATCCTGGTCCAGAACTGATGTGTTGGGCTTCAGCAAGCTTTTTACAGGATATTAAAGATGTTGATGTTCTGCCCAGATCATATGTAGATCACAAGCCTTTGTTGGTGAAAATAAAGGATGGCCCAAGAAAATTTAGATGGAGATTAAATGTTTACTGTTAAAAAATGAACAATTTTTGAGTATGTAAAAAGAAATATGAATAGGGAAACATCAATGAGAATTTTCTGAGATGCGAGTAAAGCTTATTTTAGAGGACTGGCAATGAGATTTGCGGCCAGACGAAGATGAGGAAAGAGGCTCCTTGTATGATGGTGACAAGAAAGAGAAGTTCCAGAAGAAAGAACTAAAGAAAACTGTGCAACCTTTTAATAAGCAGTTATATAGGGAAGTGGAAATCTCAAGGGAAAACCAAAAATAATATCTGCAAAAACAGGATCTTCCTATACTATCTGAAGACAACAGGAGATATCTTAATGACCCCATCATGATAATAGATATTATGGAAACTATACAAAAGCAAAATGTGGGGAAAGTGCTGGACCTGAACAAGATACCTGCAGAATATTATAAGGTACTAGAAGATACTATCCTTCTACCATACAAGAATATGATTATGACAATTATAGAAAGAGGGGGTTCTCCCTGAATCTTGTTTGGAAGCAACTACCGTATCTCATTGATTCACAAAAAAGAAACTGACCCAAAAGTAATTAAGAATTATCGACCTCTCTCTCTCTCTCTTTAATTGTGGTTGTAAAACCTTTGCCTTAATTTTAGCTACGAGATTGAAAAAAGTTCTATCAGAATTTATACATCAATACCAAACAGGATTTTTACCTAAAAGGCAATTAAGGAATAATGTTAGAATGGTTTTAAATGCTAGAATACTACGAAGCCCATCCCAAGAAACTAATGGCTCTGGTGTTCTTGGATGCTGAAAAAGCCTTTGATAATGTTAGTTGGTAATTTATTATTGAACAGATGAAAGAAATGAAATTTGGGACTGATTTTATAAGAGTAATTGAAGCTATTTATACTAAACAGAAAGCGAGGATAGTTGTAAATGGTGTTTGACAGATACTATTTCGACTGAAAAAGGGACAAGACAAAGCTGTCCTCTATCACCACTTTTATTTATTTTAACTTTGGATGTTTTGACAAGAGCTATCAGAAAAGATCCTACAATCAAAGGAGCCTCAATTAAGGGTCAAAAGTATAAGCTATGAGCTTTCGCTGATGACTTAGTATTTATCTTGGAGGACCCAGCAGACTCTATATAACATCTGCTGAATAATATTAAAGAGTATGAGAAAATGGCTGGGATGAAAATAAACTATCAAAAGACAAAGGTTATAACAAAGAATATGACTTCTACTGAAAAAAATGGAGTTAATTAACTTAACAGGATTCCAGTTGGAGAAAAGAGTTAAGTATTTAGGAGTATATTTCTGCTGGCAAAACATCAGGTACTACAATGTCAAGACCACAGCCATACAGCCTGGAAAAACTACAACTAATGAACTCTGGCCATGAAAGCCTTTGACAACATAAAGATTTAGAAAGATGGAAAGGTCTCCATCTATCTTTGATGGAAAGAATTGCAGCTATTAAAATGAACATATTGCCACGTATCATCTTTCTATATCAGACTATTCCTGTTTGCATCAATCGATCTTTCTTTGAAGATATGAATAAGCTAATATTTATATTTATTTGGCAAGGAAAATAGCCAAGAATTAAATTGAAAGCACTACAAGATTTCAAAGAAAATGCTGGTTTTGCTCTACCAGATTGGAGGACATACTATAGCGTGTCCTGCTTTGTCTGGATGAGCGATTGGATCTTGCTTGAAAACCAAAGACTTTTAGCTCTAGAAGGGCATAATTTAAAGATAGGATGGCATGCTTTTGTTTGGTATGGGAAAGCAGCTGGGCATAAATACTTTAAAAATCATTTGATAAGAAAATCCTTATTATCAGCTTGGGAAAAGATTCTACCATTGGTATATTCTAAAATTCCAAGATGAGTCTCACCCCTTGAAGCCTTTTCACAACGAAGCTTAATTCCACTAGACAAAATTCTTAGATATGAAGATCTTTTAGATGATAAAGGATACCTAAAAATAAAGGAAGAATTAACAAAGCAACGTGTTAATCTAGATTGGTGGGTAAGGGCTCAATTTAAATCTAGATATGTTAAAAATAGAAAATCTGGTTTTTATTTAGAACAATGTGCATTTGAAAAATTGTTATGTACATCTAATTATAAGTTGATTAAGAAAATGTATGTATTCTTAATGCAAATGGAAGTGGAAAATGAAGTGGTTAAAGAATGGATGATTAAATGGATGCAAAATTTAGATTATAATATTGATCTTGTATAGTGGAGTAAACTGTGGAAAATGAATGTGAAAATGACTACATTGGTTGCATTTAAAGAGAAACTGTATAAGATGTTTTATAGATGGTATTTAACATCAGATAGATTAGCTAAAATGTATAAGAATATGTCTAATAGCCTCAGCATTAAGAATGGTAGGATCAATTGTACATTTTTTTCACACAAAGGGCAGCTGTCTGATTGACCCAGCACTGAAATTATTCAACAGCGTCATCCCCCATCTCTTTTATGGAATTGAAGTTTGGGCTGGAAGGAGGATATTTTGGCTAATTTGGAGGTAATCCAAAATCAATTTATTAGGTGAATTCTAGCTTTGCCTAGAGGTACTCCCACATCTTTAATGAGAGCTGAACTGGGACTTCCCTCTGTGAAGGCCCCGGCACACCTGGCAGTTATAAACCACTGGGAAAAAAACATACCTCCGAGCTCCAATCCTATAAGCCATGAATCAGACAACTTCCATTTTGGTAAAGACCCTAGCTGTTCTAACTTTCTTAATACTATCATTCAAAGATATACTATTCCAGACGGCCTTCTCAGGGTCTCAGCTGAGAATTCACATCTTATGGACTGGATATATGAGGCTGATGCACTGATCGTTCTCTAACTTTGAAATCTAAAGTGGCTCCCTTGTATAAATATTGCAAATTTGACCACCGCAGGTCGAGTTACCTAGTTAATATCTCTAACTATAACCTCAGAGTGTCCTTTACAGCTTTGCGATTCCAAACTATGAAAACAGCCCTTTTGGCTGGCCGTTATTCGCATACTCCAAAAGAGCAATGTCTCTGCATTTGTGGTTTGCCAGAGGTGGAGGACATTCCTCACTACATGCTCTATCCTCCACTTTACAGCACTCCAAGAGAGAAATTTTTAGCAGGAACTCTATTGGGTATGCAAGCACTCCCAGAAACCAAGAAGATTGTGCTCCTACTGTCAGATAATTATGCTTATCTGTCCCATAGAGTTTCCCTGGCCCCGGTCACACGGGCAGGAAACTGCGGGGGGGAAGCGTGGCTATTTGCCCCGGGGCAAACTAACGCGCAGTAAAGCGATCAAACCTCCTGTGGAGGTTCTGTGGAGGTACCGTGGAGCTTCCGTGGTTACGGAGGTTACGTTGCCTGCGCGCAACGAAGTCTCCGTGGTTACGTTGCCTGCGCGCAACGAAGAAGCGTGCGGCGCGGCAAACTGGTTTTCTTTTTTGTGTACACTACAAATGCGCATGCTCGGTTAGGTGCGTGTGCGCAACCACGGAGACTTGGGGGGAAAAAAACCTTCTTCGCAAGGGGACATGGGCGGGCGCCGGATACCACCGGAAACGTGATCAGACGCCCGCCCTTGCCCCGCAGTTTCCGGAAACTAGTACCTCCGAGGTACTAGTTTTTTGCTGCGCGTTTTCGGGAGGAAGCCTCCGTTGTGCCACAGAAGCGCTACGCTCCCCAGATGTGCTGGTGAGATCGCGCCCGGAAACTCCGCCTGTCTTCTGTATCTCTTGCGTGGCTAATGCTGCGTGTGACCGCAGCCCCTGTTTGCTTTAGCAGCATCTAAGATTAGATCTAAGGGGCAAGCTACTTGATGGTGAGCAAACCTTCTTTTATCACGGACTAGTAGTTAATTTAACCCGGTCAATAAGGTTGTATTTTAACGTTTTAACGTTTTATGAATGCTCTGCTGTATTTTGTATTTTGTAATAGCCAATGGCTAAATACAATAAATTACTTGACTTATCTATCTGACCAATAGTTGCTGGAAGTGTAAAAAACATGTAGGTATGTTTTACCATATGTGGTGGACATGTGAAACTGTACGCAAGTTCTGGGTTATGGTACATACATTTATACAGACAGTTTTGCAGACTTCATTAACTTTTCAACCAGAATTATTTTTACTGAATTGTATATCAGATGATTTTGATTTAAAAATCAAAGATATTTGATAATTCATGTAGTAACAGCAGCTATAATCTTATTTGCAACTTTTTGGAAACTTCCAACAATACCCTCTGAAGAAGACCTAATAATGAAGACTATGGAAAGTGTGGAAATGGACAAATTGACTTTGATGTTAAAAGGCCAAATGGAAGAAGATTTTCTTGGGCTATAGACTCCCTTTTACGATTGGATAAGAAAGAAACATCAAGATATGAACTTTTTGATAATATAATATGAAGAAGCCTCTATAAACTTTTTAAATGTCACAGTCTATCTTTTTGTAGTGTGAAATGATATCTGGAGAAGATTTATATGCAGAAGATTTATTACTTTTGTTTCCCTTTTTTCCCCTACCCCTGTATACACCAAAAATTTAATAAAGTGTACTATATAGAAAACATTTTAAAAACTTTTTCTGTTTCCAAGGAAATAGAAGGGAACAACCTATGTGAAATTCAAAACTCACAAAGATACTCAGCCCTATGAATCATACGAAACCTTTACAGCATTTTCCAACAAGTTGGCTCATTTTATGTCCATTTATATCACTGTGTAAACGTGATAAATGATGATGAAATGAGATAATGCTCACAGAAATCATCATGTAAGTTTCCAAATTTCCACTGGATTTGATTCAGATCTTGCACATTTGTAATGCTTAGCAAAGCTTTGGCTTCACAAGTCATTAGGCAGCCTTGGTCCCCAAAGTATCTGTTGTTTTCAATAGAACATTAGAACTGAAAGCCTTCTGGTGAACCTCATAAACAAGAATGTCAAAAGGCTCTTTGGGAAACATTGAACAGACATGAATACTGCAGGCCAAATTATGCTTGACTTATGGCCACACTGTTCCATAGGAATTGCTGGGATTGTAGTAAGGTCAGAGAAGATTCAGGCCCTGGGGTCTAGAATATAATAGTCTTGGCTTGACCCATGAAATCCAGATAACCTTTAAAGACTTACCTTATCCTATTGAGCTCAGACTTGGACAGAGTGCCAGGTCCCCCCCCCCCCGAAGATTATCAAAATTGAGCAACTACAAGAAAAAATATTCAAGAGAGCAGAAGCAGGATATGGAACATAATAAATTGGCACTTCAGTCATAAGAGCAGCTACTTAGAAGTAAAAACCCTTTTGTTTCAGTGCAAGCTACTTTAAAGCAAAAAACATATCTCCATGACAAAGACAGCATTTAACTCTGATTCAGGTGGGGTAGCCGTGTTGGTCTGAAGCAGTAGAACAAGGTTTGAGTCCAGTGGCACCTTTAAGACCAACAAAGTTTTATTCAAGGTAAAAGCTTTTATGTGCAAGCACGAAAGAAGTGCTTATACCTTGAATAAAACTTTGCTGTTCTTACAGGTGCCACTGAACTCAGACTTTGTTCAGCTTTTAAATCTATTTACCTCTTAGTACCTTCCACAGAAGTATATCCATCGTATTTTTAAATCCTTCCCTTCCTCCTAAGACCTCAGAGCAGCATCCATTTTATGTTTACAACTATGCTGTTATGTAGAAGAGAGAAAGAGAGAGAGAGAACATTAACGGGCCCAGGTTGAGGGATGCCAGCCTCCAGTTGGACCCAGTGATTCCCCAGAATTAGTTCGTCTCCAGACATCAGTTCCCTTGGAACAAATGGATGCTTTGAAGGGTCCACACTGAAGTCCCTGTCCTCCCCAAGTTCCACCCCCAAATCTCCAAGAGTTCCCCAGCCTGAAGCAGAATACTCCTGCTAACCCCAGGGGCTACCATTCCACTGTGGGGCCTCTCATTCCAGTCCCAGAACACTCCAGTAACCCCCAGTGGCCATCTAGTGATGAACAATAGATTGTGATTAGATAACTGAAAAAAAGACAAAATGGACAGCTCCCCTAATGCTAACTTGAAAGCAGAGGTGCAGCAGTTCTAAACCACATGGGATAACAGCGGCACCAAGCTGATTCTAAAATGCATATGTAGATTCGACCTAACACTTGCTGCCTGAAATCCCTTTATCAAGAGACACCCGTGACTGAATCTGGAATATTCGGAATGCAAACCTGAGTTCTATGGCTGCCATTACCACATAGATCTAACAAAGAGCAGGCAGCCCAAAGACTCAAGGTAATGCATAACTGATAGAACTCTGTGACTTTAGGAATGGAGAGCCTCTCTGAGAATAACAACAGTCAGGGTATGTTTAGCAAATGGACAGAGAGTTGCATGTATGCACATTTACTATGCAATCTTGCTTGATCCATTGCTTGCAGAATATGAGTGCAGAAATTTCCTTTTAATAATTTTTAATTGTTTTGAGTGCTGGAGTTTTGTTCCTCATAACCGCAATAAACCCCACTCAAACACATTTCTAAACAGGCCCCAAGGGAATTGAGGCAATTGGTCAATAGATTGATTGATCCCTAGGAGTACACAAGTGTGGTAATCTGTCCCTGCAAAGGCTAGTTGAAGTGAAAACAGGAGACATGGGCACTAAGCAAAGCCTGTAAACAGCAACACAGATGAAGTGGTAAGAGTGCTGGCCCTCTTAGAGAGGAATGCCCCAATCTACCAGCTGGTGCTAGAGTAGATAGCACCCCCCCACACCTTTGGGATATTTTAACATCCCCTCCTCATGAGGTATCCTGTGGACTCAGGGCCACCTGGGACGAGTCCAGAGACACAATTGTTGGAGACCTGCGAGTGCCTTGCTGACAACCCCGGCTTGTGCAGTGTTTCATTGGTCTCCCCAAGAATCGTCACTTTTCAGCCTCCCCATGCCCACACATGTCTCTTCACCATATCTATCCCCCAAGAATCATTGCTTCCAAACTCCCCCAGTCCACGTCTGCCTCCTCATGATTTCTGGCCCCATCTACCTCATAGCACAGCACCCACCTAATGGACCAAGATCTACCTCATAGCACAACACCTACCTCATGGACCAATATCTACCTCCTAACACACCTACCTCATGTACTGACATCTACCTCATAGTGCATCACCCACTTCATGAACCAAGATCTACCTCACCGCAGAACACCTACCTTGTGGATCAACCTATGCAAACCTCTACCTCGTCAAACATCCACATGTACAAGCAGGCTTGTTTGACTGTGCCCAGGGTTTCCCCCTTTTCAGCAACAATGTCCACAATGAGAAGGCAGGTGGGTGACTGCCTCCCAAGCCCGTGGGGAGGGGATGGCCACCCCCAGAATCCATCTCAGCAAGTCTGTGGTGGTCGGGTGTCCACCTCCCAAGCCCTATCTGCACACAACTTGGAGGGCAGGTAGAAGGGAATCCTGGGGAGGTGTGCGGTGAGTTGGGTGCCTCTAGCTTGCAGGGGGCCGACTGACACATTCCTTTGCCTTTTGCACATCGGACCCTAGGATTTCCCCTCCCCCAAAGCCAATCTGCACACAACTTGGGGGTAGGCAGAGGGGCAACCTGTGGAGGTCTGCTATGAATTGGAGGCCTCTAGCTTGCAGGGGGGTCATTCAACACACTCTGAACCTGCGGCTGTGATTTCCCCAGAGAGCACTGTCCTGGGGGCACCTGCTTTGTGGTGCTGTAACTCACCCCCCCCCCCCCAATCCAATCCTCACCAAACATGGAGGGCAGGTAGAGGAGAGTCAGCTGGAGACTCACTGTGCATTTGGTATCTGTAGACCACAGGGGGGCTGTTCTGCTGCACCACAAAGCTCATGAACCTCACAAACCACAAACTGGTTCATTAAACTGAAAGGTTTGTGGTAGTTCATGGACCCCCATGAACCCCCAAAACCACCATTATTTGGTTTATGCCCATCCTTTCTAGATACCCAGAGAGAAGTGAGAAACCCTCTGGATATAGGGTGGAAGGCCCAAAGAGGAACAATGCTCACAGGTCGCAGTAGGGTATTCTGCAACAAACTCCAGGGTCAGTTACATTTTCTGTGTGAACATCCCTTATCAAGTAAGAGGCCCTTCCTAAGCAGGGAAATACTCCTCTTTTCTCATAAGAAGGTATATTCCATTCTTTCAGTTGTTGAATAAACAACCTGTTGCACCTGCGGTGTATTCAATGCAATGGAAAACTGTGTTGAACTCACTAATTGAAACACCATGTAAAGCTTCGTCCTGGGCAAGGATCCTAATCACTCAATCCCTATTGGTAGCCCAGGAAGAGCCGACCTATCACCTACCATCCAGTTCCCTGAGAGGGAACGTCTGTGATTGGACATTATTGTTACAATCCTATTGGTTGTTATGTACAGTAAGGTGTGGCTACATTAGCCCGGAAGAGTTTAAAAGAAGAACAGCTGCAGTGCTAAGGTTGTTCTGGTTGTTCTGAATGTTCTGTTCTAGCTGGGTTATGCGTTGCTCAATAAAGCTGAATCGCTTGCTGAAATCACTCTCTGACTCTTTGTTAAGTAGCCGAATTTACAGCACCTTCCAGCACAGTGTATTGTTTAGAATGTTGGGAGACCCAGGTTCAAATCCCCACTCAGTCATAGAAGCTTGCTGGGGAACATGGGCCAATCACTAAGCCTAACCTTCCTCACAGGGTTGTTGTTGTGTTGATAAAATGGAGAAGAGGAGAATGATGTAAGCTGCTTTAGGTCACCAGCTCTCTTGTACACTGAGTCAGTAATTAAGTACCAAGGTACCAATAATTAAGTACCAAGGTCAAAGGATGGGGGATAGACTGAACAGTGTTTCCTAAAGGTCTAAGTCATTTCCACAATGTGATCAATTTATATTATTACAGAACTAAAACTCCAACTGTGGATCTTTAGGAAATGCATAATACACTTTTTTCATTTATAACCATCCCTTCAGGGAATGTGCTGCTAGCTTGGTCTTTTTCAACATTTCTCTATGCAGATTACTCCCTTAAAATGAAAACTGGCACAGCATGCAAATGCCTTCTATTCTGATGTGCTAATTTTGATTATTTGCAAGGAGTTTTCACATGGTGAAGCATTGGAAATGTGACTGTCCCCACCTACAGTCTGAAATGGTGTGGCCCATTCCACCACCTCATAGTTCTACCACCCCTTTCTGCAATGTGTCTAGACCAGAAAGAAGTTATCAAGAGATAAATATTCAACAGCATGAATAATGCAGAGCCTCTCTTCACCCAGAACAAAAATGCTATGACAGATATGTGTCATATGGCCCGAGAAACTATTCCATTTGTTTTGCCATTGATTAAATGGTTGCCTAATCACAGATAGTTGTTCCTTTGTTACCAATATGTTTTTCACATTGGCAGTAATCCGTCATTGGGCATTCGGCTTAGGAATGTGCTTCCCTGCCTGTATCTGCTATAGCATATGCTGCGGTTAGCGTTATTCATCTGTATGCACATCTGCCGATTCTTCCCCCCACCACACTTTTTTTGGTGGGGAGGGAGAAGTATTGTGCCAATTAGTCATACACATGTACATTGGGGAGAGCAAACAGCCCCTGCTGCCCCTTCACGTGCAAAGCATTCCTGTTTTAGTAAATGTGTGAACCAAACATAAATGACAACTATATTTAGGGTGCTGAAAGCTCCTCAGGGTGATCACAACACATTGCTCCTTTCATTTCCTGCCTATTTTAGAAAGGCAAAGGTTCTACACATACCTAAAAAAAAGAACAAACAAAAATTAAAAGCTCAAAGTTCTTTCCCACACTAAAATAGGGAAATATCTCTTTTTTCCTTTCATTCTCCGAGGCTTGAAATTGGTTTGTCATAACAATTCAGCTCAAAGAATCCATGAGGAGCAACAAGAGAGAAAGGATGAAAAGTTGCGAGGGAGATTAAAACACTGCCAAGCTCTGTCAGTCCATGAAATGTATTGGTGTAAGATTTCTCCCTTTTCTTGCCTTAGATGATGTTTCTTATGATGATTGGATGTAGCCAACATCTAAAATATCTTTTAATGCTCTCTGGCTTTTAAAGTATAATGCTTGCTGGCCTACATATGTTTAACATTATCCATAAAACCATCACATCCCTCATTTTCTATAGAAGCAGCTGTGGACGTGGGCCAGGATGCACAGAAAGGCAGTTCCAATAGTGAAATTAACAACTGGACAATATTCTCAGAGTTATAGTCCTGTTCAGTTGAGTGCTGGTAGAAAGCCAACATGTGATACAAAAGAGAGCAGCAGAAATTATGTTTTGCTCATATAAATGTGTAGTGGACCAGAGCTGTTTTTAAGTGTATAATTGAACAGGGACGACAAATTTTATGTCATGGAGTACAGGGTAGATAGTTATAGTAGCTAACAACCCTCTGAAGTGCAGACTAGCCACATTATAGCCATTTTGAAATCTGCAGACTGTGGCTGGAATCCTTTATTGTCAATTTCAGAGACGGAAAACTGTAAGTATTGCTAGGGATGCCTTTTTGAAAGGGATGAGAGGCATTTTCAGTTCTGGATCACTGATCACAGTTAAGGTGTATTGGCTAGGGTGTACAGTTGGATGAACATTGAATTTTTTTATTCATGCTTGAACATTCAGCCTGAATTTGTTTGATCTCTGACCGTATCCCTTCTAGTTTGCAGAACAGTAACTTTTCTGTAATGGGTTTCAATGAGTACTTTGGCAACCTGTTCAGTTTATTTTAAGACTCCTTCTATAGTTAAAGATCTAAAATAGGGAGACCGCTTCAGTTCATTCCATAGTAACCTATCCAATCAGTTACTACAGACTCCAACATTACTGTATTTTTACTGTTCAAACAGGGTCACTGGGAGGGTACCAATGACCATATATCAAGTCACAATTTACCACACTGTGCACACAACCGCTTGGTAAACAGCTTGTCTGAGCCCATCCAAATATGATAAAACTGTCCTTGAAGGAGCTTTCTTGCCTTATGATAGCTTGGTGATTGGTAATGGCTTAGATCCAGCTCAGCATTTCTGTTGGAGAAGGAACGATTTATGCCTTTGGAGTGAGACATTCTTACCTCCTCCCTCCAACTGTAACCTGAAATTTCCCCTGAAATTCTGTTCCTCAGGGACAGCCCCCCCCCCCCCAAAAAAAAAAATTTGCCCCCCTGAGCTACAGTCCGACTGGGGAAGTGAAAGAGTCATGCTGCATGGGTGGAAGTCCTTCTACTTCAACTGAATCCCTGCCAAGAGGGAAATAAAATTTTAGTACAGAACATCTGAGGATATAAAGTAGAATATACCATAGAATGTGTATCAAAATGGTCATCTGTAAGGGCCCCATACCATTCTGCCAAGTGGTGAATTGAATTTTACCATGTATCAGGTACAGACATATGGCAAAATAGTCCAGTCTATTTAACCTGTATCAACTAAGACTTTGTAGGTTGCTCTTACAAATCACTTTCTATCATGCTACTTCCTCCAATAATAGGCACATGTATTGCATTTGATAAGGTGCCCACATTTCCTACACTGAAGTGATATCTTTGGGAGAACCATGTCATGTGAAGTGGCACCACTCATTCTGTAGTCTAATTACTTATTGGCCCTGACATAAGGCACAATTGTCTACAGAAATGAGTACAGCAGAA
Organism: Gekko japonicus; assembly: GCF_001447785.1. Lineage (NCBI taxonomy): Eukaryota > Metazoa > Chordata > Lepidosauria > Squamata > Gekkonidae > Gekko > Gekko japonicus. The sequence goes on from NW_015160326.1 coordinate 107,241, forward strand.
GTCTGTACTCAGAAGTCCAGAAGTCTGACTTGCTGCTTAATGTGAAGCTCGTTCCTGAGCGGAAACATCAGCATTATGGAATATCTGACCCTCTGTTTTAGAAAGTCAACCCAAAAAAAATGTGCCTTGCTGCTTTTGAAATCTCTCAGCAAATCATGGTGTTCTGAAATCTGGAATAGTAACATTTAATCCCAAAACATTGACAAGTTTATACCTTGATATAAGAGCCAGATAAGCTTTAGCTTTATATTATCAGCAAACAGGATTTCTGCTTTCCAGTGGGATAAAGAGTATTCATTCTCTTGGAGAGATTCCAGGTACCAAATTTTACAATTATGGTGGATGAAATCCTGGCTCAGTTGAATCATATGTGGGCTTTAGTTGAACTATTATATCACTGAACATTCTGGATTTATAATATCTCTTTTTACCTCTATAGAGACATAAGTATGTCTTACTCTGAAATTGTAAAGATGGGCAGGATCAAAGACAATTGGCTTTTAAAATGAATTTTTTGTAAAAAAAAAATGACCTCATCATATATTAGACCATTCTAAATAAATCATTTTTTTCATTAAATGTACTCCTCATATATGAGGAAACTGAGATATATAAAGATCAAGGTTGCATAAGATATTTTGTCTAAGATGTTATCCTATTTTTACTATTTTGATGGCATGCTAGTTTATATTTTTTTCTTCCATGCTTTACCTGCATGCATACAAAAAGAGTGATTTTTCATGCCACTTTACCCAGTATATCCAATTGTGATGACTATTAATGTAATCTTTAAAAAGACGAAGGTGAGAATGAAAAGCAGTGAAAGATATGGTGCAGGTATGTGATAGCTTGGTCATTAATGTATCAGGATTCTCCAACATGGTCTGCCATGGTGTCTGCAGGAATTTCTCCAGGCACCTGCCATGTGCTTCATAACAGTAATCGGAGCCATTGTGTGGCTGGCTTCATACAAATAAAGAGGCTTTTCACTTGGATCTTCCCCACTACTCACTGGGAAAAAGATCCAAGATCCTATAAACAGGACCCATGGATCAATTGGGGGGGGGGTTAGGGAGAAGAACCACTTGGTCTTCTTCTCTCTGTGTTTTATACTTTCTTTTCTCCCTTGGTTGTCTTCTTCAGGGTGTGTATTATTCCCCCTTGGGTTTCTTCTGATTGTGTGTTATGTCCCCCATCCTACTTGACTCCACCTCCTGTGGCAGCCATTTCTGTGCTTGGCTATGCCTCCTGTGGCAGCCATTTTATAGTGGTGCCTGCCACCCTGCCTCAAAATTTCAAAGATGCCCATAGACTCAGAAAGGCTGGGGACCCTTGATCTGCATGCTGGGTTCCTGCCTCCCTTTCATCCAGGTAGAGATTCTCTAATATAAGGAGTAAGTAGTAGGTGCTTATTTAGATTAATAACACCAAGAGCTCAAATTATGTGTTTTCCGTGAGATAATTTAAATTAGAGATATGCCTGAAAAAAAGCAGATTTGGAATGGGTTCATATATCATTTACTTTTTTACAATTTCATATCAGAAGTAAAACCAGTTATATAGTTATATTGGGAAATGAGTTTAATAATTTCGATTGGCTTCACTAGGAAATGTATTTCCAGATGTAACTTTCTCTCCCACAGCAATGGAATTAGATTAAATTTTTATGGATTACATCCCACAATTAAGGGTTTTTCTGGGCATTTAAAATTGCATTTTATTTATCTAGAAAATGTATTGGCTGCGTCTTCAGAATTTTCTCACACAACCACCATGACAAACTCATTTCATACACAATTCTGATTGTCATCTGCTGGGAGGCACAGGGAAACATGAATTGGTAAAGCAGATGGGGAGAGATTGTTTCTTTACAAAAAATTGCCCACATGGGTACACGGATCTTCCCACCAGTACCACAAGCTTACCTTGCTGCAAATCTGGCATCCATATGTTTCATCATGTTTGGTATGAACTGCATCATGAAGAGGAGATGTGCCCACTCCTCCCACATAAGGAAACTATTGCCAGCCCAGAATATTACTAAAAAAACAAGTTACAGAGCTAGAATGGTCAAATGGTCAGTGGGGTTCATGTCCCAGCTGCAGGGCAGAGCTTTTCGCCTTCTCACCTTCCTAGCCCTCATGCTAAGCAGGCAGTCCAGAGCACAAAAACAGGGGCCAGTATTCCCTCTAAGCTGAGTTAGTGTGAGCCAGCTCACAGTTTTTTAGCCTTCAGCTCACCGTTTTTTGTCTTAGCTCAGGAAGGGATGGCTCCAGAGTAGGCTAATTTATGCAGGAGCCCAATCGCTCGCTCACAGCTTTAATTCCAGTTGCTCACAAAGTAGAATTTCTGCTCACAAGATTCCACAGCGAGGGAACATTGACAGGGGCCACACTTTTACACAGCAAAAGTGAGCAACAGATCCCTGGTTAGAATGTGAGTGGTCCAATGAGGCCTCGTTTACACACACAACAGAGGGCAATCATGAAGTAGTATAATACATTATATAATTTCAGAATATAGATGCAGGATCACATTTTTCACTCCTTCTAAGTAGAAAAATGGCAAGGAAGGAAACAAGCTGGGCCAGAAATTTTCTCCCATATATACTAGCTTGAGACAGTTTGTACATCATGGAAAATTTGAAAAATGGCAATACTCACCTGAAGTTTGAAGTGGTTTAGGCCACCTCCTCAGGATTCTACCTCCTGTTTCTGCTGCATTTGTAAACCAAGCCTGAGTTATTTTAAAAAAGCAGAATTATACTCACTCTGCCTTCTGTTTTTAGATGTGGCAATTGCTGATGTCCCAGGAGAAGTCAGGAAAATCCTTGATGAGATTGAATTTGTGAATTGCATGCAGATTATTTTTGCAAAGTACATTATAGTGTTATTATATGCAGTGAGGATATACAAGCCCTTCTGAGGTGATCAAAATACTAACCAGATATTCCAGATGGTCCATAATATTTTCATCTGGACATATTTGCTGGAACTGTGTCATATGGAATACAGACACACACACCCTTTTTGCCCTTTGCACATGCTATGGGTGTGTTTGCTTACTGAGGGTAGTGTTGGTGCACCACCTTTCCTTCAGAAAGTTATTTGAAACAACTCCACTACTTTATTTGGGATGTATTTCAAAATTGTAAGACATACCAACTTCCGGTTGATGGCTCTACGACTGCGGATGTTCCTCCCGGATCTCCCGGTGGGGTAGCCGCGCTCCAGCTGAAGAAGGGGGCGAGCAGGCTCGTTAACCCCCCCAGGGAACCGGTGAAGGTATCCTGGCCAAGGAGCTTTTGGAGGGGCAGCCTCTTCGATGGCGGAATGCCAGAGAATCGAGGCTCCCCTCTGCTCCAGTGGTTCTTCGTGATGAGAGGCTGAAAAAGCACTAGTGAAGCTAACCGGGTCAAGCATAGGAGATCGAGCACTTAAAACGATGAAAGAAGAGGGGTCGGATGACCAACTTTGAATGTGAGTCAACCGAGAAATGAATTTTAAAAGAAAAGACGCTCCCCACCCCATTTTGCGGAATGAGCAGGAGGGACGCCTCCCATGCGTGTGAACTTTTAAACGAAAAGCAGAGATGCGGAAAAAACTGTTTAGATTTCCTCACCAAGGTAGAGAGGCGGTGGAGCGCATTTTCAGAGACTTTTAAAAACTTCTGCGGAGAGTAAACAATCGGCAAAGATGGCGGGGAAGAGGGACAAAGACAAGCTGATTCTGAAAGCAAAAGGACTGGAGAGTCCGAAAGCGGAAGTGACGAATGAGCTGGCAAAAACTGTAGCGGAGTGTATGCGCCCTCTGCTGGAACAGTTGCATAACGTCAAAGAACAGATTTCGGAAGTAAACAAAAATCTGACAGTGCAGCAAACCCAGATAACAGCACAGCAGACTCAGATGAATGATATGATACAGCTAATGAAGCAAGACAATGAAAAAATCAGGGAGGTGGCTGCAACAACTGAAAAAGTGAAGAAGAAAGTCCAAAAGCTGGAATTAAAGCAAACTTCAATGGAAGATAAATGGCTGCAAGTACAAATGGATAAAGCAAATATGGTCCTTCGCTTCCAGGGTGTGCCGGAAAATCCGGGAGAGAGTCTCAAGGAGCTAATGACTGAATCGCTGGCCCCAGAAATGACGGCGGAACTGTTATTAAATAAAATGGATGTGGTCTATAGATCATATTCAGGCTATATAAAAAAGAATAATCTGCCTGGGGAGATTGTGGTGAGATTCTCGAAGAGGCACATAAGGGATGCAATCCTGAAAGCAGTCTCTGGAACACCCCTGAAAATGGGGAAAACCAAGATCAGAATGCTGAAGGATATTTCATTTGACATAAGACAATGGAGAAAGAAGTACATTGAGCTGGTGACTTATCTTCAGACAAACTCAATTGGATACAAATGGTTATTTCCGGAAGAAGTGGCTTTTAAGATGAAAGATAAAAAAGAAAGAATTGACTCTGTGTTTAAAGCCAAAGAATTCCTAAAGATTCAGCTAGGAAAGGGAGAGGAAGAAGGAAAAGACGATGACAACAGCTCGAGTGACGAATTGGAAACGGAATCTTCTGGAGAAGACTCTCTGGCGAAGCAAGGGGCTGCTGCTCCAAAAAGTCCCTATAAACTGAGGAAGAGACGAGGAAAAGAGAAATAGAGGCTGAAGGACTCTGAAATGTGCCTTGAAGTAAATGATGTAAAAATGTGATGATGGGGGGGTATGGTTTCTAAGCAGTTAAATTTGTTAAAGAAAAGTTAAAAGGTGTGAAAAACTTGACTCAATTCATATTGACTTAAACGAGTTATGATTTACTGTAACTAAGCTTTTTTGAGGATCTCCTCTCTTGGGTTTTTAGGTATTAGTTGGTTTCTTTCCTTTTCCCCAATATATGTAGTACCCCGTCCCTATTATTTTCTGTAGTATTGTAGATTTATAAAAATAATAAAAAATCCCCTCTGAGGGCTTAAAATTTTTTTGTAAGACATACCTTTGTTATTTTGCTGCTGAGTCTGTCTTTTGCCCATGGAGGAATTGGTGGAAGGTGGGGGGCTGGCTAAAGCTGGAGGAGGAAGGTATATAGGCAAATCTGTTGTGAAGACCTATAGCCAGTTTGGTGTAGTGCTTTGGAGTGTGGACTCTCATCTGGAAGAACCGGGTTTGACTCCCCACTCTTCCACATGCAGCTGCTGGATGACCTTGGGCAAGCCACAGTTCTCTCAGAGCTGTTCTCTCAAGAGCAGTTCTCAAAGAGCTCTCTCAGCCCACCTACCTCACAGGCTGTCTGTTGTAAGGAAAGGATGGGAAAGAGATTGTAAGCCACTCTGAGACTTCAAGTGAAGGGCAGAGTATAAATCCAATCTCCTCCTCGTCCTCCTCCTCGTCCTCCTCCTCCTCCTCTTCTTCTTCTTCTCAGAAGAGTTATTGGGTGACCAGGGAACATACCCCTGAGAGGAAAATTTGCTACAGCTAGAGAACCATGGACTTGGTTGCCAATGGACAGATTTAGAAATGATGGTGTGAGTTTGGTGAACAGACCTCCCAGGGGTTTTTTCTCCCTTTAAAATTTTTACGTGTGGAGGTGTGATTCCAATGATTGCAGTGTGAAGAGAGAATTAGAGCCTCCTCTGCCCTCCCAAAACATGTCATTTACCTTATACAAAATGGCCCCATAGAGTCGCGATTTGCCTCATGTCCCCAGATAACCAGGCAAGGAAAGAATTGTACACCACTGTTTATCAGCTACTGACTCCCCCCCTCAGGTGATCATAGGGATGTCAACCTCCAGGTGGAGCCTGGAGTTCACCCAGAATTACAGTTAATCTCCAGGCTGCAGAGATCAGTTTCCCTGGAGGAAATGGTAGCTTCAGAGGCAGGAGTCTATGGCATCACATCCCCATTGAGGTCCCTCCCAACTCCACCCTCCCCAGGCACCATCCCCAAATCTCCTGAAATTTCCCAAGCTGGAGTTGTAAACCCGAGGTGATGCATGTACCAGTAAAGCTGAAACCTACTGTGTATAAACGGAGGGCTTGTGAAAAATATTTTTAAAAACCAATTATCTGGCCCAATCTGCATCTAACATTTCTTCTGCTGTCTTACCAAACCTACGCTGGAACAGACATTCCCCTCGCCATTGCATGCCACTTTCACTTTGATTGATTGTCGGATTTTATGGCAGTGTCCAGACTACATGCTGCTTTGACTTTGTTTGATCTCTCGGGTTTTATGGTAGCCGTCTGCATAGATTTATGGCCATTTTATGGCCATTCAGGGGTGACTCTGCAGTCAGTACAGCAGTTGGCCCGGGGATATTTGAATGTGGTTTTGAGCAGTGTTCCCTCTAAGCTGAGTTAGTGTGAGCTAGCTCACGGTTTTTTAGCCTCCGGCTCACAGATTTTTGTCTCAGCTCAGGAAGGATGGCTCCAGTGCAAACTAATTTATGCAGCAGCCAAATTGCTCACTCACAACTTTAATGCCAGCAGCTCACAAAGTAGAATTTTTGCTCACAAGACTCCACAGCTTAGAGGGAACATTGGTTTTGAGCCACATCCTTTTCTGTTCCAGGGTGGGTTTGGTAAAACAGCGGAGCAAATGCTAGATGCAGAATGGGGCTTTGTGTTCATATTTGTAATGCTGGTATACAGAAGATCATGTTGGTAACCCTGGAAGAAACATTATGACAGAGTTTTATCTTTTTGTGCTCTCAGGTCAAAGCCGATTTGTGGTGACTCCATAGTGTTTTCAAGGCAAGAGACAAACAGGGATGGTTTGCCATCGCCTGCTTCTGCAGAGCACCCCTGGACATCCTTTGGTGGTCTCTCCCATCCAAGTACTAACCAGGGGCTTATCTGTTCTAGCTTCCAAAATCTGATGAGATTAGGCTAGCCTGTGCTATCCAGGTCAGGGTACTATGATTGGATACTTAATGCTATTTCTAAAATTTCAAAAGAAGAATCCATTTACAACAACCTATAAATACCAGAATTATTGGGAATCTAATTCAGAAATGAGTGTAGATTTATTAGAACTTTGCATATAAGATCAAGCCCGCTGAATCAAACCAAACAGCAGTACTTAGATTAAAGCCAGTTGTCCCAATTAGCTTGAATTCATCTTGGGGATTAAATCTAAATATCTCCACATCTCTAGATTGTAGACTGGGGGCTGCCAGTGATCTTTTTCCTCTCAAGGCCCTGCATCTTATCTGGTGAACACATGAGAGCAGTGATGTCGCTGGTGTGAAACAAAAAGGATGAGGATGCCAAGAAAAACAAAACGCTCTTTGGAATCAGTCTCCTTTTCACTGTCATTAGCGTGTCAAAGAGTAGTCAGCAGAGAGCATACTATCAACACGGGAAGTATCCACTATGCTTTTTGCATACTTAAATGAAAACATCTTCTAAAACTTAACATTTGCAGCTTCAGCCCCTATGATTATGAGCAGCTCCCATGATTAATGGTTTGCATAACCCGCTAAGGTAGGAATAAAATTCAAAACAGTTAACAATTAGTTCCTGCTTGGAATCTAAATTAATAGCCCATTCATTCAAAATCCAATTAAAACTTGTTAGCTTAATTTATTCAACAAAATTGATGAACTCGATCCAGGGATACCAACTATTCAAAGCCTGATAGTCATTAAGTAAAAATCTTAGGAAACCATATTTGGACTACTTCACTGTTCAGTAAATTCTGATGGATGGGCTTGACAAAGTGATCTCAGTTTCCCAATGTGTGGTTTAAAGTCACTTACCAGGAGTATTAAATTACCTTGTTTAGTAATCTGGAGTCAGTTTCTTTGCTTGGAGAGAAGTTGGATGACCATACGAAAACCATATTCTACCACATATGACGCTGGAAATGCAACAAGGAAGTTCTTAACCACTGTCCATAGTGCAGGATAGTGATCAGAAATTTCCTTCTATTACCAGAACTCTTGGTATGATTTCTTAAACTTTGGCTTCACCTCAATGTCATTTTGTAGGTCATTTAGTTCTTCTTCTGCTACTCCATCTTCCTCTGTATCTAAAAATGGATTTATCACCCAATCTGGAATATCTGTTGAAAGAAGATCCTCACATTTCTCAGACATATCTTCATGCAGCATATCCAAATGGTCACAAAAATCTTACAGATCATCATCTTGTATCCCACCTTTCTCTTCTAGCTTGGACAGGCTCAGAAATTGGAATAAGACCAGCTTATATTTCATTTGAATAGAGTTAAAAGGTAAAGGTTCCCTTGCTTGAAAGCCAGTCGAATCCAACTCTAGGGTTGCGGTGCTCATCTCCGTTTCAAAGCCGAAGAGCCAGTGTTTTCCGAAGAAATTTCCGTGGTCATGTGGCCGGCATGGCTAAACACCGAGGCGCACGGAACGCTGTTACGTTCCCATTGAAGTGGTACCTATTTATCTACTTGCAATTTCTTGCTTTTGAACTGCTAGGTTGGCAGGAGCTGGAACTAGAGATGGGAGCTCACTCTGTCATGCGGCACACTCGGGTCTCGAACTGCTGAACTACCAACCTTCCACAGCCTGCAGTTCAGCGTCTTAACCACTTGAGCCACCGCAGCTCCTTGAATAGAGTTAACTTTTACATAAACATAGAGACAACAGATTGGGCCTTCATAGGACTGACTTCATTTCCTTGCAACTGCAAATCCATTTCACTGAACTTTGCAAAAAAAATGGACAAATAAGCAATGTCATGACTGATCTCTTTCAATTCATCACTGAGCAAAGCATTCATGTCTTCAAAACAACTCTACAACAGTGTAAAAAAGTCATAAAAGTATATTGCATAGTTGCCTTTTGATAGCCAACAGACTTCAGGATGAAGCAGCAAACATTCAACATCTGTTTCTCAAAACACAGTATACTGCTCTGACTAGAGCTTTGGTGGCATATTTACTAAAAATTCTGATAGTTTCCACCAGATTTCAGCATTATGCAGAGTGGAGTGTCATTGTGACTTGTGACAGCTTTGAACAGCCCTGTAGCTAGCAACGTTTTGCTCAGGGCGCCAATGTTTTGCTCATGGGGTCTGCCATTATATGTCTGTGCAGTACTGCCATGCCATGCTCATACTTCTAAATAATAACTAGATAATAAATACAAGTGGTTTATTGCATATTATAATTCTCACATACGTATTCTCAACAAGAAGGACTATAAATCCTCTGTATTTTAATGTATTTTAGTGTATTTCTTTTTTATAATAGTGTATTAGAATACTGAATGTATGCAAGGGATATTAGGATATCTGCTGACATAGCAGCATTCTTTGAAGGGGGGTGTAGTATTAAGTGCCCTCCATGCCTGACAGGAGAGAATGAAGATTCCCAGTTGCTTCCCACAATTAGAAAAGACATTTCTCTGCTAGTTTGACATATGTATTGCTTTACACCAGGACTCACCTATCTGAACAACTCAGAAGAGCACGTGGACTTGAGAGGCAAGAGACTACCATTTTGGAAAGGGGGAGGGAATACTGACAAATGAGCTGTCAGGCCCTGCACCTTTCCATAAGTATTCTTAGGAAGACACTCCTTCACCTCTGTTAATCTCTGGCCATTCCTCTCTACCAATCCTTGTGCTGGATATTACAGGTTCTTGCCACAGTAACATTTAATCTTCTGCAGAATATTATACCCCCTTTTAAAAAAAAATATGGGCATATATGGAGCCCAGTTGCTTTATCAACACAGAAACAGATAACCGATTGTGCTTTCAGAGAGGTGGGGGGAACTGGGAAGCAGCCCCCCCCCCAGTGACCAGGCGGCCGGGGTGTATGAACCCTCTTTCTCCTCCTTCACTTTCCTCCTCATGCTAAAGACCTGTGGCTCCTGAACAAGCAGTCAGGTGGTAGAGGATCATACCAGCTGGGGGAGGGAGCCAGAGCCCGGGTTAGAATGGATAAAAGGAAGTACTTCTTCACCCAAAGAGTGATTAACACTTGGAATTCACTGCCACAGGAAGTGGTGGTGGCTACAAGCATGGACGGCTTCAAAAGGGAATTAGATAAGCCTATGGAGCAGAGGTCCATCAGTGGCTATTAGCCACGAGGTATAGATAGGGACTCTGGGGCAAGTGATGCTCTGTCATCTTGGTGCTTGGGGGGGGTCAACAGTGGGAGGGCTTCTAATGTCCTGGCCCCACTGGTGGACCTCCTGATGGCACTGATATTTCTGGCCACTGTGTGATACAGAGTGTTGGACTGGGTGGGCCTTTGGCCTGATCCAACATTGGCATCTCTTATGTTCTTATGTGTGGCTCCGGGCTGGGGCAGCTGGTTCATGGGCGATCACCAACTTGTCAAGATGATCATAGGATATCGGAATAAGGTACGTCTGATGTTCTAATAGTTGTAAACATCAAACAGTCCCTGCTGTGGGAAACTGTAGCTGTAATCCTTTGTCTCTTGGAACCCTGTGGTCATTTTGTGGTTATGTCGTTGGCTTTCTATTAAGGATGGCTGTCACTTTCACAAGTATGGTTTGATAAATTAGATGAACAAATTTAACAGAACTTTATTGTGCATTGCTCTATTAACTTTATTGTCTCTGAATGTTTGCCATAAGCTATAGGAGATCAAGTCTATGACTTGAGTCCCATTCCAGAGTGTGCACCTATTAGAAGCCTCACTTAAGTGTGGGAGGACAAAATGTGTTTGCAAAAGATGTTAATCTTCTCAGTGGATAAGCTGGGTTTTTTAACTGATCCAATATATATCTTACTGATCCTGTAGACCAGGGGTGTTGAACTCATTTGTTACAAGGGCCAGTTCTGACATAAATGAGACCTTGTTGGGCCGGGCCATGTGTGTCATAAAATGTAATGCCAGGTAGCGGAGATATAAACTTTATAAAGGACAAAAACACAAAGATTTTTTTTTTACTTAAAATAAAAACATGCTTAAAGCATTAGCTCTGTAAGCTACAAACCTACTTTTGATGTATTGACATTCATCACAGAAATCTCATTCTTAGAGTTCTGAGTCTAGGATCCAGGTTAAAACATGAAATAGCTGAGTGATTAAGAGAGTCTGGCGAAGCAAGCTATGATGCAGCATCAGCAGCAGAACTGGAAGCAGAAGATGGCCAGTTCCACTGCGGGCCTGATGGAAGCCCTCCAGGGGCCTGATGCGGCCCCTGGGACGGCAGTCTGGTACCCCTGCTGTAGACAATAATCCCTTCACTCTTGTTGAGTGACTTCCATATAGAGGAGCTAAATTCCCCCCCCCCCTCCTTGTGAACTAGTTCACAATAATGGCACATAAAAAGAAAAGATCTAACATTACTAGAGGAGTCAAGTGAGGGTTGGGGAATTCTTGTCCCATGTTCAAAAATACATTACATGCTATTGTCTCTACCCACGAGTTTTAAACTATTTTCTATATGAAGTGCTTTCCATTTGGAACATATAAAATTCTACCAAGAAGGCAAAAGATAGCTGTTATTTTGTTATGTGAACCAAAATCAAAGCAACACTTCTTAGACTGTTTTTTTAAAAAAAATATTAATACCCTGAGAAGAAAATTTGGAATTCTTACCAAATAATCCAGAGAACCCTCAAAGAAACTGTGCTAAGATGGCTTTTGAATCAATCATCAAATATATTCCCTATAGCTGGAAATAATATTTTCTTCCCCCTCCTTTATTTTCAATTTTACATTGGCTTGGATCCCATGGTAAAATCTCTGCTGATTGAAGGGATTTCCATCAGTGAAATGGGACTTCCTCATCCCCCTCCCACTGCAGTCAAAGATAATCCCCAAAATGTTGTTCCTGGGGGGACAGAGGACCCTCCAGGGACAACAGGAGGGGAGAGCAAGAGGTCTCCAGCAGGAGGGGGGGAAGTAGCAAACATCACCACCATCCCCTTCCATTAGTGGGAATTTTCTGTGGAATATAATTAGCTGATGAAACAAATATATTAATAAATGCTTCCATTTACTGGTATTACATTTCAACCCAGTTCATTAAAGTGTTTAAAAATGACACAATAATTATGGACCTTGTTGCACTGCTGAACAAAGTTATATTACACAAAGCACATGCTTAACTAAGTTCTTTCTTTCTTACACCATTTACAGTACCCCGTTCAACACTTATTGTTCTACATATTATCCCCTGTTGGCCTATTTAAGATAGAAGGGTGTTTCTTTTAAGCAAAAACTAGCCCTTGGTTACCAAAGAATGTCTGGCTGGTGGTGAAATAGATTGTTCGAAAGAGGACAATGCTACAATCACTTGATCTCAACTGATGCAAGACCTCTGGCTGAACTTAAAATCCGAACGTGGCAATGAAAAACTGGTGCTCTGCTTATGAAGCCACCCAGGTCTACACGAAATAAAGCAACAGTACATTCAACTCATGAACACTGATAGTTCAGATTGTATGAGCAGTACTTTTCCTGTCATTCATAATAAATATTCTTTTTTAAGCATTGGATTCTATGCATTGAATTCAGATAAAGGTGATGGTGGCACTAAGGAACAAAAGTACTTTCTATAGATTGGTACAGTGATAGTAGCTATTGGTGTTCTCTGCAACATATATTTCACTGCATTGGTCAGTTATAGAACATAAGCTATAAAATCAAGAAGGAGTCTTTGCATATGACTGGCATGTTTCCAGCTTTTAAATCAGCTCTGACTTGCAAGGATAAATGAGCAAGGGCAACTATAAGGAAAAGCAATAATGGTATACTGTACCTATTCCAGCTTGGCTGCTTGCTGTTTGAACTCCCCTTGCTTACAAGGACATGAGGGTGTACAGGGAAGATATGTTTCCAAATAGTTTCTGCACAGCACTATTAAGTATCTTACTTAGACTTACCCTGTCTAAAGTCTCTTATGTTACAAGATACATATGAGGTTTTCATTTCTTCCACTTAATATGCACTGCTGGAAAATGTTGGCTGTTCTAATCTTGACACCTTCAAGGTCAACATGGGCTTCAGTAAAATCTTCAAAAGGCAAACTATGTGGCATTGGAAAAGCAAAGACAGGGAGAAATAGGCTCAGTCTCCATCTGTTCTATATCCCTATCTTCCTATTCTAGTCCCCACACTATGTCATGAAGAATTCCCATGGTGATGTCAAAATATATAAGGGTCTCTAACATTAGATTTATCTTCTTAATAAATCAGAATGCTACAGAGACACATACAGATCTTGTGCACTCTCTGGTGGTATTTCTGCTGGCTTTTGTGGCCGTGGACAATCTTTATTGTTGATTTTGGACAGATACGTATTGATATCATGGGTATGGCTGTGCAAGGTACTATGCAAATGGAAAGCTCATATATTGTTAACAATGTGGTTGGATCTAAAATATCATCTTCTACATACTGAGTTTATTTTCTACTGATGGACACCCACACCTCTGCTGCATAAACAGCAGAATCATGGGCAACCTGGACACCAGTGAGGTCATAATTCTATTCCTTCTTCCTGTCATGTGATTCTGATGTTCCATGACCTCCTATCACATTCTTGCTGTTCAGTAGACCTCAGGTTTGGAAAAGTTGAAGACCCCGAGACTTCCAGTTTATGGCGACACGCTGGCGGTCACATCTCCCAGACCTCCCGGGGATGTGATCTGCACACCAGCAGAAAGGAGGGAAGGCAATAGGTCGCTACCCCCCTGGAACCTTGGCAAAAAGCTCCTAGCCATGGGGCTTTTTAGGAGCGACCTCTTCACCAGCACGATGCTGGGGAATTGAGGCGCTTCTCTGCCCCGACAGTCTTGCTACTGAGTGTCCGTATAAATCTAGAGCCGCTGACCGGGACAAGCGTCGGAGATCGAGCATTTTGAATGTGTGCCAAGCGAGGTCGTATCACCAACAATGAACAGTGAGTCGGGCTAAAGCGAATATGAGAATTTAAAAAGAAAGCTACCCCTGGGAACGGCAAGAAAATACTAAGGGGGGAGTGGAAGAAAAAGCATTGAAATCTGTTTTGAGAGACTTACCAGAGTGCAGATAAATGTATGGGCATATTTCAGAGACTTTAGCAAGTTTTCATAAAAGTAAACAATCCATAAAGATGGCGGGGAAGAGGGCAGAGAAAGACAAACTAGCAAAAGTGAAACCAGTGGGGAACATGAGCCCTCGACCGGAAGAGGTCACTGAGTTCTCCAAAATGTTGGCAGATTCATTGTGCCCTCTGCTGGACCAGATGACTAACAACAAACAACAGCTGACAACTCTAAACCAGAATCTTGCAACTCAGCAGCTCCAACTGACTGAGACTTTAAAAATAACAGAGCAAACGGCTGAGAAGGTGAAGGAAATGGACGCCAACACTAAAAAAGGCAAGAAAAAGGTGCAAAAGCTGGAAAAGAAACAAGGCTAGGAAGAATTACAACTTTTACAACTGCAAATGGAGAAAGCAAATTTGGTCCTCCGGTTTCAAGAGGTCCCAGAATTAAAAGGCGAGAATCTAAAGCAACTCCTGAGTAAAGCATTAGCCCAAGTTACAGATTTGAAAGTGGAGTATCTTGTAAGTAAAATGGATATGCTCTACAGGTCCTATTCCATGTACATCAAGAAGAAGAATCTGCCTGGGGAAATAGTGCTCAGATTCTCAAAGTGGCATGTGAGGGATTCTATCCTGAAAGCAACTACAGGAACACCCTTGAAAATCGGGGACAATATCATCAGGATTCTAAAAGACATCCCATTTGAAATAAGGCAAAAGAAAAAGAAATATAAAGACTTAATCCTTTTTCTACAAACAAACAGCATTGTCTACAGATGGTTAATTCCAGAAGGAGTCATTTTCAAACTACACGATAAAAAAGAAAAGATTGACTTTGTCTCCAAAGCACATGAGTTCCTGAGAGTGCAGCTGGGAGAGACAGCCGAGGACGAGAAAGAAGAAGATGACAGCAAATCCAGTGGTGAATTGGACTCTGTGTCTTCTGACGAGGACTCTCTTTCCTATAAGGGGGCGGCTGCCCCCAAACGTACATATAAATTGAGGATTAGAAAAGACAAGACAAAATGAAGGCTGAAGGACCCTGAATTTTGCCTTAAAACTTTAGTTTTATTATGGGATGCTCTGGGGGTTTTCTTAAACAGTTAAATCAATGGATAAAAAGATTTAAAAATTAGCATAACCAACTATGTTCAAAGTAATACTAGCGATTTAAGATTAACATTTATATAAGCTGTTGCTATGATCGCCTATACTTGGGGTGTTAGTAGTGGATTTTCTTTCCTTTCTCCCTAGATGTAGTTACCCCTTCTCAATTTGTGTTGTAGTTTGTAGTCTATTTAAAAATGCAATAAAAAATCCCCTCCGGGGGGCCAAAAAAAAGAGAGGAAAAGTTGAAGACCCCATGCACATTCTGCATAAGAACAGTATCAAAGCTGAGACAAACTATTGTAGAAGAACATGAGCCAACCTATGCAGTGTTCATTCAAAAACTGAGACTATTCGAAAGCTAACCACAAATCGATCAGGCAACAGATATACAAGACACAGAAAACAAGTATGACGCACATTGGGGTGAAACTAGTACAAGTAGAATGCCACTTGCAGTCCTCAAGGTGTTGGGGGGGGGAAGAGGGGGAGGAATCACAAATTTTGGAACACATTGCCAGCTAAGGTTCATTTGGCCTCATCTCTCCGTTTATTCTAAAAATTGAACATTTAAGCAGCTACACTTTTTCATCGTCACCAAATGTGTTATGAATGACATCAAAGGGTGCTACACCAATGCAAAGGCTTGGGAGCATGGAGGGAGACTCCAGAGGCGCAAGCTTCATTCACTACAAGATACCTTTGTAATGCTTTGAGGACTGAGCTATTAGACTGTGTGGGTCAAGAACATAAGAACAGCCCTGCTGGATCAGATGAAAGCTCAATCTAGTCCAGCATCCTGTTTCCCACAGTGGCCAGCCAGATGCTTCTGGGAACTCTACCAGCAGGGCATGAAGGCAAGAGCCCTCCCCAACTGTTGCACCCCAGCAACTGATAAAATCCTTGTACTGCATATATGGCAGTGGTCCAGTTGATATACTCTGGGGTAAGTGTATTGGATTTTATGATTGGCTATAAAATTATTATGTCACAGTTTGTTTATGCTTCAGAAAGCTGCTGCTTTGCACTTTATCATTTTGGAAATGAGTCCTTGCTAGATTGCTCGGTTTGTGATTTACAAAGTAACCATTTGCAGATGGAAAGCTATAAAAAGGGGTTCTGCTATCTTGTAGCTTGAGCCACAGCCTCTAAATATATGAAATATTGATATTAAATCAAGCTGCATGTGGATTCCCTGGAACAAAATCTTTCAAAATGCTCCAGTGTTGCTTCATTTTTAGCTTCATCTTAAATAAACTTTTAAAGAAAGCAGCCTGGATGCATTTTATTCAAGTTTTATTTTTTTTACAAAACCATGAAAACAAATTGTTTATAACATAAATGGTCACAGATTGACTAAATATGAAGTGTTCTCTCTAGCAGTAACTGAATGGTTTTTCTAGAAAAAGGGAAGATGGTACAGAAGGCAGTGCGGATTTTCAAAATAAATTAAACAAACCTTCCAACAATGCCTGATGCTTTGAAGATGACCAGTTTGTGACTACAAGTTGTAAATTTACATTTCTTGGTGAATCTTGGGCTGTGGTCAGAATACAGGCTTGGCACAGTCTGGCCTCACCTCTAAGTTCCCCGGAACTATTTGTTCTGGAGACTTTTGATCAGACATTCCACCCTCACCTTGAACTCACCACATGGTCAACTGATCAGACATCAGCTGCACGGTCGCTGGGGGGGGGTGTCGGGCAGCTTCTGTTGATTTGAAGGTCTTCATGCACATGTGCAGAACCACTTATTCACCAGGGGTGAATAAGCGGGTAAGTGCACATAAGGAAGGGGGGGGGGAATGATGGCCAGAAACCGGAAGCTTCACTTCCCAAACAGCTTGAGTGAAACCGCAGATGCGCGTAAAGACCAGACTTTTCCCGGTGCCTGGAAACTCCTGCTCCAAGACAGGTGAGTACCGGGTGCCGATGGCTGGGGGACAGGAGGTAGATATTGCTATCTGAACCTGCAGTTTAAATCTACCTGTCAACAGCAACAAAGCCGTTTCTAACCTCCCATATGACTGCAGTCACAGTGACTCACAGTGCAATCCTTCAAAAGAGTTACTCCAGTCTAAGCCCATTGAAATAGTCTCTTGCAATGTGATCCTGGTTTTCCTCCACTTAATTATGTAAATGACAGGCACACACATACCAACAGATCAAATGCTGGATCAGTCAACAGTGTTGCCCCTTCCGGCTTCCGGTCTAGCTAAGATGGAGGACTGAAGCGTTTCGCAATCGTGCGAAGCGAGCGACGGCCACTTTTGACAGTTTGGGCAATATACAGCCCAACGCATCACTCCCCAGCGAGGGGGGGGGACAAGCAGGCAGCGGCGCCCTAGAGGGAGTGTGAGGTTGGCGTAATCCAGCTTCGGAAGAAGCTGAATTGGGCTTTGACCTCCTCCCACGAAGAAGGCAAGTGCCAAGCAACTCTATAGTGGCCGATCGAGCCGGGCTACCGGCATAAATTCTTCGTCAGCAGACTTCTTTGAAGAAGGACAACAACTGTGAGTTAAAAGAAACAATGCGAAACCCGTTTTGAACGTGCTAGATAACAAAAACGTGCCGCTTACCTGAACTGAGTTTGGAGTCAATTTGAATTAAGCGGTTGAGCGGAAAATGAATAGTAAATCCCAGAAATCCGATTCCGGAGAGAAAAAAGTTGATTGAAGCCTTTAAAAACTGTAAAAACGCTTATTGTTTAACATTCCTGTGGTGAAGATGGAGCCGTGTGCGCAACTGTAAAATCGAAACTCACGGACAATAGCGTGGGAAGAGCAGGCTGGTGTCACAAAGAAAGAGGTCCGTGTGAAACATCCAGGAAGTTGAATTCCTAGACGGGCATTAGCGAAAGGAAGACAGTGGAACTTTTAAAGGTGCCGGACCGGAAGTGAGTTGTATGCGGAAGGAAGGGCCTGCAAAGTATCAATTTGACCTACTCTACATGAAATTACCATAGAGAAGTTGCGCCCGACATTTTGAGGAGGACTTCAACTAAATTTGCTTTTTTAATATATTTCTAAGGGTCTTTGGAAAGCGTAAACAGAGAGGCATGGAGGACTAAATCTTATCATCTAGAAGAGTGCTTTATCTTGCGAATCTGTGAATTGAAAAGAAATCGCCAAGACGGAGACCAGGAGAGGCAAGAAAAGAGCCGACTCAGACCCAGAACTTAAACCAGTTGTGAGACCTAGGATTGGATCTACTTCAGCCCCCAAAATGTCAAGGGGAAGAGAGAAAAAAGAGATGCAGGCCTCCATGGAAGCAATGGAGAAGAGAATGACAGAGGCAATACAAGCCATGGGGGAGCAGATAGAAAAAACATTGGGGGACCAACTGGAGAAGCAAACTCAGATTCATCTGAAACATCTAGAAGAAGTCCAAGAGAAGAACATAACAGCATTGAAGGAACTGGTTACTACAGAAATAACTTCAATCAAGCAAGAAATGGAAGGAGTTAAGAAGGATGTTCAAGCAAATGCAACCAAGACTACAGAGACAGAGGAGAAGATACAAAAAATAGAAGAGAAACAAGATTCTTTGACTCAACAAATTACAAGATCAGAGACAATGATGGAGTTCAGAAGGATGCAGACTCATCTGAGATTCAGAGGCATTAAGGAAACAGAGAATGAGAATTTAAAAGAAAAAATGATGGAAGTGATAACGGCTTTTTTGGGCGAGGAAGAAGGGTCAATGGACTCAGACTTTGATTTGATTTATAGAGTGAACTCCAGAATTGCAGAAAAGAAGAATTTACCAAGGGATGTAATTGTACAATTTGTAACAAGATCAATAACAGAGGAGATATTCAAGAAGCAATTCAACGTCCCTTTTGTAATAGAGGGAAACAAAATTATGGTGATGAGAGAACTCCCAAGAACAATACTGCAAGACAGGAAAAGGTATAAATCCTTGGCTGACAAACTCAGAGCTTTGAGCATCAGATATAGATGGGAGATTCCACAAGGTTTATCCTTTACGTATCAAGGGGTGAGGATTCAGATCAGATCGATGATGGACTTTTATAAATTTAAGGCGGACAATGCGGACGTCTTTGGAGAACTTTAAAATAAAACGCATAATGGAGTACAAATTGTTGTCATGGAATGTTAATGGATTAAATTCACCAAACAAGAGGAAAAGAATCAATCATTGGATACAGAAACAGAAATGCAACGTGATATGCTTGCAAGAAACACATATTAGAAAACAGGATATAAAATATTTAAAGAATGCTTTATTTGGAATTGAATTTTGTTCTGCGGCCTCAAATAAGAAAAAAGGAGTTGTGACATATGTGAAGAAGGAGTTACAACCTACAGAAATTTTTAAGGACATAGATGGCAGATACGTGGGTGTGGAATTAATGATTCAGCAGAAAAAAACATTGTTGATCAACGTGTACGCACCCAATGGAGCAAAGGAAAAATTTTTTAAGGATATAACTGACCAATTACAACAATTGACTTATGAGCAAGTTATTATGGCCGGAGACTTTAATGGGACAATAGATCGTCTAGACAGAAAACCACAAAAGGACAACGAATTCAGCGGAAAATTGCCAAAGAATTTTTTTGAATTAGTTAAGCAAGAAAAATTAGAAGATGTTTGGAGGAAATGGAACCCGATGCAGAAAGACTTTACTTTTTATTCCAATAGACATTGCTCTTTTTCCAGAATTGATATGATTTGGATGTCTGAAGAATTATCAATGAAAACACATAAGACTGAAATTTTGCCAAGATGTAATTCAGATCACAATCCGGTGGTATGGAGTTCCACAGAAAGGAAAAAACCCTTTCTGTGGAGGATTAATGAAGACTTGTTGGATAAGAAAACGGTAATTGAGATGTTAAAGGAAGAAACGAAACAATTCTTTCAACAAAATTTAAATAAAGAAACACCGATACAGATTGTATGGGATGCTTATAAAGCGGTGATGAGAGGAATTCTCATCTCGCAAAACGTGAAGCAAAAAAAGGAAAAACTTCAAAAACAAACAGAAGTGTTAGAAAAAATTGCTCAGAAAGAAAAGGAATTAAAAAAGAAGCCTGGAAAAAAGCAAATTATTAAAGAATTAAAGTTGCTGAAGGAACAACTGAATGAGACTTGGAATCAGGAAATGTATTGGAATTTAAAGAAGTTACAACAGAAATCTTTTGAAGGGGCGAACAAACCGGGAAAATACTTAGCTTGGCAACTTAAGGCTAGAAGAGAGAGAAGAATGATAACCAAAATAATAGAAGATGGAAAAGAGTTCGTTGATCCTAATGGAATAAAGAGATGTTTCTTCAAGTATTATGCTAAACTATTCCAAACAACTAGAGTTGATCTTGAGAAGATTAAAACATATTTAAAGGAGATTCCACTACCAAAAATAAGTAAGGAATACAAAGATTTATTAAATGGTCCAATTCAAAAAGAAGAAGTGATGAAGGCAATAGAAGAGACAAAGTTGGGGAAGGCGCCTGGGCCGGACGGATTTACAGCGAAATTCTACAAAAAGATGAAAGAAGAAATTTCCCCGGTCCTGGAAGCTTTAACCAACGAAATAAGAGAAAACAAAAAGGTGCCGGACTCATGGAAAGAAGCAATTATTTCTTTGATTCCAAAGGAAGGACAAGATTCAACAAATGTAAAGAACTACAGGCCAATATCTCTTTTGAACAACGATTATAAAATCTTTGCAAAAATTATTGCAGAAAGGGTGAAAAACTATTTACAAACGGTAATTTCTGAAGATCAAGCGGGCTTTTTACCCAAAAGGCAGATTAGAGACAATGTAAGAATAGTAATGGACGCAATTGAATATTATGAAAAGCACCCAGAAAAAGAAGTAGCTTTTCTGTTTGTTGATGCAGAAAAAGCTTTTGACAATCTTAATTGGAATTTTATGCACCAGATGATGGAAAAGATTGAAGCGGGACAACATTTTAGAAATTGTATTGAAGCTATCTATTCTGAACAAAGAGCTAAAATAAATGTGAATAAAGAACTGACAGATAACTTCAAAGTACAGAAAGGAACAAGGCAAGGTTGTCCGTTATCACCGTTATTATTTATCTGGGTATTGGAAATACTTTTACAAAAAATACAGTACGATCAAGAAATAAAGGGCTTGACACATAAAGGACACCAATACAAATATCGAGCATTTGCAGACGATGTAATGTTTATGGTGGAAAACCCAACAGAAAAATTGACATTGCTTTTTCAAAAAATAAAGGAGTTTGGAGAATTGGCCGGCTTTTACGTAAATAAGAATAAAACAAAACTTATATGTAAAAACATGATCAAACAAAAACAAGTGGAACTACAAGAACTGGTACAATGTGAAGTAGTTAAAAAAACAAAATACCTTGGAATTGAATTAACGGCAAAAAATATAGACCTATATAAGAATAATTATGAGAAATTATGGACTAAGCTGACTCAAGATTTTAAGAAATGGGATAAAATGAACTTATCACTGATGGGAAGAATATCAGTTATAAAAATGAATGTCCTACCACGTTTGATGTTCCTGTTCCAAACAATACCAATTCTGCATAAAACGGATTTGTTGGCCAAGTGGCAACAAGAGTTGTCAAAATTTGTTTGGGCAGGCAAGAAACCAAGGATCAAAATGAAAATACTTTGTGATGCCAAAGAAAGAGGAGGTCTACAAATGCCAAATCTTAGACTATATTATGAAGCGGTTTGTCTAACATGGATGGATCAATGGGTGAAGCTTGAAAATGACAGATTGTTGGGGTTGGAAGGGCATGATTGTAGATTTGGCTGGCATGCATATTTATGGTATGACAAGATAAAAATGGACAGTTTTTTTAAACTTCACTTGGTGAGAAAAGCTTTGTATATGGTATGGACAAGATATAAGAAGTACCAGAGTGACTTAAGACCATTGTGGATTGTACCAGTAGAAGTGTTGATATCTTACTCAAGACAGCGAGGTAGAGACTGGTTGCCATATAGAGATTTAATTAAAAAAGAGGGAACAGAGTGGGTAATGAAAAAGCAGAATGAAATTGAATATGAATATGAGTGGTTGAAATATATGCAGATTTATGATCTTTTTAGATCTGACAAAAAAAACTATGGTTTTAGAGAGGAAAAAAATGAAATTGAAAAGGTATGGGAGAGTGGAGGAGGAAAAAATATTTCTAAAATGTATAAGGTGTTGTTAAAATGGTATACTGAAGATGAAACTGTTAAAGAACAAATGTTAAAATGGGCTATTAATATGAATAAGGAAGTAGATATGGAAACTTGGGAATATTTGTGGAAAAACTCTATTAAGATCTCGACATGTACTAATGTTAAAGAAAATTGTTATAAGATGATGTATAGGTGGTACATGACACCTAAGAAGATTGCAAATATGAATCAAAATATGTCAAACAAATGCTGGAAATGTAAGAGGCATGAGGGCTCATTTTATCATATGTGGTGGACTTGTGAGAAAGCTGTAGACTTTTGGACAAAAGTCCACAATGAAATGCAAAAAATACTGAAATGTTCTTTTAAAAAAGCACCGGAAATTCTGCTTTTGGGACTCAAAATGGAAGAAGTCAATACGACTAAAAAAACTTTACTCTGGTACCTGATAGTGACAGCGAGAATGATTTATGCTCAGTTTTGGAAGACAGAAAAGGTACCAGAGGTTGAAGAATGGATACAAAAAGTTCTGTTCATGGCACAAATGGATAAGATTACAAAAAAACTGAATAACAAAGAAGACGATGAGTTTTTTGGAGAATGGAATGACTTTAAAATTTATCTGGAAAAGAACTGGGATGTGAAACAAAACTTAATATGTTTAGATCAATATTAAGTCAAATGATGTTATCTTTAGATTGTAATGATGAGAAACTGATATTGTTGATGATATGAAGTAATTTGGAGCAGGGGTGGAAGCATTGTGGGAAGCCATTGGAGGGAGGGGAGGAACTGGGAATGGGGTAGACAATTGATAGAATGAAAAGTTTTATATGTTGTATTCCTGAGAAAATAAAAAATTTGTTTACCAAAAAAAAAAAAACAGTGTTGCCCCTTCCCATTCTTTAGGGAGGTTATCTGCCCATCTATGGCCCCGGTCACGTGGGCAGGAAAATGTGGGGGGGGAGCATGGCTGTTTGCCCCGGAGCAAAATAACACGCGGTTGCGCAATCAGACGTCCCATAGAGATTCCTGTGGTTAGGGGGGAGGTGCCAATCACAGGACAATTCTGCGGTGCGGCAAAGAAGCGGCCTCTCTAGCAAAAGGCTCTGCGGGTTTAACCCCTTCCAGGGCTGCAGAGGAATGCAAACTGTGTCCTCCGTCCAGTCCCCTCCAGGAGGAGCTTCAGCCGGGCTGCCCTCCTGCCATACCCCCCCCTGCACCTCCCCCTCTGCCGCCTGGTGCAGAGAGTTCCTCTCGAGCAGGCTGAGCTAGGAGTGGGGGGATACGGAAAATAGGAGGGGGCTGTTTTGTTTGTTTTTAAATGAAGTCTGCGCATGCGCCATTGGGTGCTTGTGCGCGTCCCGTGGAGACTTGGAAAAAAAACCTTTTAGCGACGGGACATGGGCGGGCACCGGATGCCATGACCTACCACCGGAAATGCGATCAGGCGCCTGCCCTTGTCCCGTGATTTCTGGAAACTAGTACCTCGGAGGTACTAGTTTTTTACCCCGCATCTTCGGCGGGAAGCTTCGGGTTCGCCACGGGAGCTCTACGCTTCCCAGATGTGGCGCTGTGATCGCGCCCGGAAAATCCGCCTATCTTCCGTCTCTGTAGCGTGGCTAATGCTCCGTGTGACTGCAGCCTATATATACAAAAGAAAGTCCCCTCACAGTAAAATCAATGCCCAGGACAAACCCCTGAAGCTAGAAACATGAAATTTGGGGAGATCACTCCTACCATGACGTAGATGCTCACTAAGGGAATTTTAGAAATTCGACCCCTAAAGGGGTAAAAGGGGGTAAAATGTGCTCCCCTCATTGCTTCCTATGTGGCTGCCAGTCAGATGCCTCCTTGCACCCCCCACTCTCTGATTGGTCAGCTGCAGAGCTCAGTGTTCTGAGGTTAAAAAAAACAGTTACAAGAGACTGCAGAGAGCTAATGACAGTTGAGGAAATCAGGAATGGCCAACAACACCTGTGAGGTACAGCAATGCTGCTGGCCCAGCCTCTCGGATGGCTTCCAACACACTCCCCCCACCTCCCACACCTGACAGGTGGCTGTCTGTCAGGTGCAGCAGTGGGTGCAGGGTGTTTAAAGCCACGAGGGAGCCCACCTCAGCAGTAACGCCTTAGTGATCCTGCCAGCCCAGCCACCACAGTGGCTTCCAATACCCTTTCCCCTCCTACACTGGATAGGCAGCTGCCTGTCAGGTGTAGGAGAGGGGGTGGGATGCTTACAGCTGTTGGGGAGACTTGCTTAGCAGGATTACCTTAGTACTGCTCCTGGCCTAACTTCCCTGATGCCTTTAAACACAGTTCCCCAAGCACCAGACAGACAGGTGTCTGTCAGGTGTAGGAGCAGGACCAGGGTACTTTAATCCAGCAGGGAGGCCGCACAAGCAGAAACACCTTAGCAATGCTGCTGGGCCAGCCTCCCCAATGGCATTAGACACACTCCCACCCACTATGGAAATATACCCCAAATTTGTAGAAAAGTGGTTTCCTGTATTAGGTTATTTAACTTCTCACAGTGTGGGTTCTAGAAAATTGGTTCATATGAACTTGCTTAATATCTGATTGCTCGGATGTTGTTTTGAATACATAGTTGTGTCCCACTTCTTAAACATAACATAAATGAGAAGCATTTTTGTAAAGAAAAAAAGGGTATGCCCTGCACACACACCCCCAATTATTTATTATTATTATTATTTGTTATATTTATGAATTGCCCCACCCCTGCTACTGCAGGGCTCTGGGCGATATAGAACCAGAGATAAAACAAGATAAAATTAATTAAAAACATTAGTACAACATTAAAGGCAATCAGATGGTGAATAACCAATCCTCATTCCAACTCCTACTGCCAGCTACTTCATGGACGGGGGTGGGGGAGGTTAAAATAGATGTAAACAACAGGGAATGGGAAGGGTACCAGCCAAGATGGAACCATCACTGTTCTCACTAAAATTCAATGCCCAGGCCAAATCCCTGCACCAAGAAACCCAAAATAAGGGGAGTGCATTCCTACCATGATGTCAACCCCCACTACGAAGAGATTTCTGAGAAACACGACCCCTAAAGGGGTAAAAAAGGAGCAAAATATATTCCCTCAATTGTTTTCCATGTGCCTGGCAGGCTGCTGCCTCCTTCCCCCCACCCCCCACCCCTTTAATTGGTCAACTGTGTAGCTCAGAGTTCTGAGGTAAATCCTACTTCTTGCACCACCTCCCTCTGATTGCTCAGCTGTGGATCTCAATGTTGTAAGGTAAAAACACAGTTAAAAGAGACTGCAAACAGTTGAGGACAGTTACAAAAATCAGCGATTCAAGACTCCTGAATAGACATTTCTTGTAATAGCCAGCATGGCAATTGAATTTATGAATGTTCATGGGGAGATAGTAAAGGACCTTTCTAGGAGCCATTTTGATGCATGCCTCCCTCATGAACCTGAAGAAATGTCCACCACATCACCACTCCCCCTCAAACCTGTCACCTCTTACTGCTCCCAAGAAAGTTCCTGGCAAACTTTGAGCCAGATACAACAATGCTACAAGGAGGAGGTAACTTAGGGATGCAGCAAAGACATTTGCACATAGTACTCCTGAGATGCACTGAGCTGCACTGGCCAAGTACCAGCAAGTTCACCCTGAGGTGCTCAGAACAACACATCTCCATATAAGCAAAACAGTGTGGTCTACAGAGAGGTCCTTCAGTAGAGAAACAACCAGTATGTGTGTCTCACTTCATTTTTTACATTACAATCTTCTCCATTAAAATTCCTACAACAAATGTTACATTTCAAACTTCACATCCTCAGTATTATAACTGGGTTTACGGAACTTAAATAGCGTAGCGAAGCACGGGTATCAGGCTAGTTTATTATAATTTTTTAATCACTGCATATTTAAACATTTGTTTATTCACACAACTTTTTTGAAGGGTCTTTTAAGTTTTTTGAAGTTTCAAAACTGTTTGTGTGAAGAAGAGTTCATGACAGTATAGGCACCAGCCAGTCAGCACTATGTATATCTTTGGCTGAAGATGGAACCATAGAGGTTTCAGCTGCGACTTGATGACAATTTCCACGACCATCTAGAATGTATGTATTCTTCTAGGTACTCTTTCATTATTTACCATGTTAGTCTGAATTAGTTATGGGTGAAACAACTCCAATCAGACTCTTTCTCACAGTCTTAAGCCACAGCTATCATCCTTGAGAAACTTATTCAGCTAATATAACTGTTCAAGCAACTTCTCATGAACAGCCATGTATCTGCCTTCATAAATCCCAGGAAAAGAATACTGACTTTGTGATCAGCAGCATGCCTTTAGTTTTCACAGTTTTACTTCATGTATCCCCAGTATACTCAGCATAATGTCATGAAATAGACAATTCAGCAGACTGGAAAAGCTTGGAAACATTATTTTTTCACACACTCGCTCTGTATAAACTCTCCAATCTGTATTCAGTGAGGGTGCCTTTTCTGCATAAGCTTTGGCTTCATTTTTAGATGTAAGCAGAATTGAATTGTCCTGCATTCACATTTACCCATAATAGCTTTTATTTATGCCAGTATGATTTGGGTTCTTTGTACCTTGTTTTCTCACATTTATACCCCTTTTAGGCTGCAGTCACACATGCCAGTTGAAGCGGAGGGGAAGCAAGGCAATTTCCTCCAGAGAAATTTGACACAACAGTTGCGCAATCACACCTCCCTTTGTAGCTGAGGGTGCAGCCCATCATTGTGTGATCAGATGCAACTGCGGCTGAGTCTTTTTTCTTCTTCTTTTTTTGGCCGTTTGTTTCCTATGCACATAAATGAGGAATTGCACCTCTGCACTGAGGGCTCACTATGGAGTATGCGATGATGCACATACTGCGAAGGGGGGGAATGGCATTGAGCCGGGGTGGCATAATCAGACCACCCCAATGGCATGAGAGTGTGCTTGCACAATCAGACAGGGGAAAGTCCATCCATGGCCCATCGGAACCCATTAGAGCTGGACTTTCCCAGGTGTCTTTTAACTCCGTTTCTGCAACGGAGCAGCACGGGTTGCCGACGACTACGGGACGCTTCCCAGATGTTGCTGTCTGATTGCTCCCTTTAGCTCCATCAAGCATTTGTACCTATGTCAGATCTAAAGGTGCGTGTGATCGCAGCCTTAAACTACTTTTATACTACTTTTAAAGTTAAAGTTTTAAACTAGAACACTGAGTGATCATTGGCTGGGAAATCAAGGTGTTCAGATCGGACATGGAATAAGTAAATAAACTTCTGGTTTTCCTTTCAAGTCAGAAGCCTGGTCTTGTAAGTAGTGAATGCCAGAGGGAGCATTCACAGTCAACTTGGTACAATGAGCAAGTGGTTTGTGTGTTGCTTTAACTCAACCAAAGAGACATTTTAAGTCTCCATGCAGCTGTTTATGGCAGTAGCTTTCACCACTCTAAGAATGTCAGGATATGACCTCCAAAACAAGGTGTTTCACATTCAACTGCCAGTCTTCAGATATGGAGAAATAAAGTTAAATGCTTGCTTGTATATACCAGCCCTGAATGAGAAAGTTCCCTCTATCCTCATCAAAATGAAGTTTCTTTTTCTACAGAAGGTTATACTAGAAATCCATTTGTTTTGTAATCTTCAAAAATGTAATAAAGCCTGTCCTTGTGTGACTTCTACAGAGCAGTGTATTAGTGTATTTGACTCTTGCAAAATACCACTCTGCTACAAAGGACACATGAAATAACTAAAGTCAAATGGCCAACAGTTACTTTTGTAACAATGAAGGTGCGTGGTGTGTGTGTGTGTGTGTGTGTGTGTGTGTGTGAGAGAGAGAGAGAGAGAGAGAGAGAGAGAGAGAGAGAGAGGTGCCATCAAGTCACTTCCAACTTATGGCAATCCTATGAATTAATGACCTCCAAAACATCCGATGTTAACAACCTTGCTCAGATCTTTCGGACTGAGGGCTGTGGCTTCCTTGACTGGGTCAATCCATATTGTGTCTTCCCCTTTTCCTGCTGCCTTTAGCTCTTCCTAGCATTCCAGTGACTCTGGGGAAAGGGCATCAGCCAGGAAATTTGACTTCCCCGAGAGGTCCTTGAGGGTGAAACAAAACATAGAGAAGAATTCTGCCCACTGCAACTGTTTGGTGTTTAAGCGCCTAGGAGCTTTGAGGGCTTCCAAGTTTTTGTGGTCGGTCCAAATTTCAAATGGAACTTGGGCCCCCTCCAACCAATGCCTCCAGGTGGTTAGCGCCAGCCTGATGGCTGCCACTTCTTTGTCCCACACTGCCCAGTTCCTTTCAGTGCTGGAAAACTTTTTAGACACATACACCAGCAGGTGCAATTTCCCATCCTCCCCCCTTTGTAGGATCGTTCCCCCCATAGCCACATCAGAAGCATCCACTTGCATCACAAATTGTATAGTCTCATTGGGGTGGTGCAAAATGGGCTCCGGAGTGAACAAGGTCTTTAAGCATTCAAATGCCTGCTGGCATTCGGGGCACCACTCTAATTGACTGCTTGCCTTTCAACATTCTGGCCCTTTTCCCTTTGTTTTCAAGTGGTCAATGAGGAGTAGGGTGACCTGAGCAAAATTGGGGATGAACGGGTGGTAGAAATTGGTAAATCCTAGGAATTATTGTAGTTGGCACCACATCCTTGGGGATTTCCTCCCCACTACATCCTGTATTTTCTTGAGGTCCATGCCCAGCCCCTTCCCTGAGATATGGTACCCCAGGAAGTCCAGTTCTTCCTTGTGAAACTTGCATTTGGAGAGCTTGGCAAACGAATGGTTGGCATAGAAGGCTTTTACTACATCATGCACCAACTGAACATGTGACTCCTTATCTTTTGAATAAATCAGGATGTCATCAAGATAAACCAACACCCCCTTCTACAGGTGCTTGTGCAACATTTCATTGATTAAGTTCATGAACACCCCTGGTGCCCCAGCCAAACCAAACAGCATTGTCAGGTATTCCAACTGTCCTAAGGGGGTGTTGAAGGTGATCTTGTACTTGTCCCCCTCCTTTATTTGCACTCAAAAGTAGGCATCCCACAAGTCAAGCTTGGTGAAAATCCAGCCCTGCGACGCCTCGGCTAGCAAGTCTTTAATGAGGGGGAGTGGGTACGTGTTCGACATGGATACCACATTCAGCCCCTTATAGTCTGTGCATAGTCTTAGCCCTCCCATCTTTCTTCTTCTAGAAAAGCACTGGGGCTGCGAATGGGGAGGTGATTGGCCGGATGAAGCCCCGGGCTAAGTTCATGTCAATGAACCTCTGTATCTCCTCTTTCTCAGCTGGGCTCATCGAATAATGTTTCCCTTTAGGCATTTTATGACCCAGTAAGATCTCAGTGGCACAGTCTGTTTTATGGTGGGGAGGTAACTCATCTGCCTCTCCTTCCTCATAGACCTGGGCTAGGTCTCAGTACTCAACCAGGTTGAGGTTCAGCTCCTCCCATGCCAGACAGATGCATTTGGCTATGGTGGGGCTCCTCCCCCCGTTCTGGGTTCCAAAGATGCTCTTTGCATTGAGGGTCTAAGAATGTCAAAGTACCAGCACTCCATTGGGTGTACAGGTTGTGGGCTTGGAGCCAGGGGCTGCCTAGTACCATCAGGAATTTCACGGACAGGTTCACTATGAGCAAACATAGTTCCCAATGGGAGGCCACCCCCATTGGCAGGTGAACCATACAATACTGGCAGCCTCCCCCCTCATTCCATTTGGGGAAACACTATGTGCTCCTTTACCTTATGCACCTTCACCCCCAAAACCATGACTATGGCAGGGCTGATTAAGTTCCAAGTGCACCCCAAATCTATCAGAACCCTGACCCTAATGTGCATCTCCATCTTGGGGTTGATTATAGTTACAGTCAAATAGAAGAGAGGGGAGGAGGATCTCACCGAGTCTTGCACCAGAGACTTTCGAACCTGCTAGTTGGCGCTCTTCACAGCAGGTCCCAGCCTTTTCCTGCTGGCTGTGGCACATCACACTCACTGGATGAGGTGCCTTACAGAGAATCTCTTGCTCCTGCCTATAGGGTTTTAGGGATCTTGGGCCACTTCCCCAGGGTCTTTAGTCTCTTCTCCTTGCTTTCTTTTCTTATTGCTCCTTTTCTGGGCTCTTACCACCTGGGCAGATTGCAGCAAAGTGTCCCAGCACTCCACATCTAAGGCACAGTCCTAAGTGCATGCAATGCTCTTAGTTTCCCCAGGCGTTGATCCCCAACCCCAGAATGGTTTGTGGACCTGTATCCAGCCACTCAGTGTTAGCGGGTTGTCTTGGGTCAGAGCCTTCTCTAGGATTGTGGTGTTCAACCCCACACAGTAGAACTCTATGAAAACTTCTTCAGGCCATCCTTGAAAGCTGGCCGCATAAGTCTTAAAGTCATCTGAGTATTCTTGCATCAACTGACTCCCTTGTCGCAGGCCTTGGAGGTGGGTACAGGCCTTCTCCAGCTCCAGCGCGTCTTCGAACTGCCTTCTTAGCGCTTGCATGAACACATCCACATTGCGGAGTTCAGGAGCCCCAATGTTGGACAGCCACACAAACCAGTTCACCGCTCATTCTTGAAATCTCAACCTCACATAATCCACCCGGTGCTTATCGGAAGTGAAGGTGTGCCCCCACTCCCTCAGGTACTTCTGCACCTGGATCACGAAGAATGTCAGCTTCTCAAGGCTGCCATCAAATGTCGCTTCCAGGGCATCTCGGGTTTGCTCCCAGTCCTGCCTGGAGCCTGGCGGGGGTCCTGCTGCCTGTTCAGGGGGTCGCTGGTCAGGGGCTTCCTCAGCCTCCTCTTCCTTGGAGACCTCTCCCTCTTGCTGCATCAGCTATTTGACTCCCCGAGGGAGGTTCTCTATGAGGAATTTAAGTCCATCTTTAATCTCTTCCATCTCCCCCTTGAGTTCTGCTCACACCTGATTGATGCGCGATGCCTCTCCCAAGGATTCAACAAACAGCAGACATTCTGAGTCATCTTGGAAGGCGCAGGATGTTTGCCTCCCCTTTCGCTCCCAGGAACTCGGGAGTGCTCAGGAACCAGGCCGGGTCATCCCATCAGTTGTGTTCAGCCTTTGCACCCTTTTGTCTGGCCCCTTCTTTCCAATACATGGTGTGCTTCTTGGGTTTAGGGCCCACCAGGTTCTCTTCCATCTTGTCAGGGGCCAGGATCAAGAGCTTGGTTTCCGAACCAGTGCCCATCCCAATTTCTTCACCTTCGCCAGCCATACCTGGTGTGGTGTGGTGGTTGAAGAGAGCCATTCTGACACTTTACCAAACTGAGCAGAGCGAGGTTTCACAGAACGCTTGTGTTGAACAGCTTTGCATTTTCCTTTAGCATCCATTCACATCAACAACTGAATATCCTTTCAATTTTAATCCAGTTGTGTCATTAAGAATATGGCTATTCATATTTATCCCCAGCTTCTCCCAGTAGCTGATATGCCAACTGGGAAGAAAAAATTGAAAACTGAACCATGAATTGTACCACTCCTGCTTAACACTGTAGTTCTTAATATATAGCAATCCCTAGTAGATTTCTTTATACATTTTGTCATATGGAGCAACTTCTTTCTTGTCAAGATGCTATTTAGATCACTTGAACACTCACAGGTATGCCATTCTGTTGCTCCATTTTCCTTTCTTCCCTTTTGTACATATTCTTTATACATTACCCAATAAATGATACCTGAAACTTGAGTTGTTTTAGAGGCAGTGTATGGCATTTTTTACAGCTGATTAAGAGCTGTAAAGCTATTTACAAGAGCTATTGTATCACACTAGGGATGGGCATGAACCAGGAAAATGGAGGTTTGTGGTGGTTCATGGTTCATTTGATTACACGAACCATGAACTTTTCCTATTTCCCAAACCAGCTCATGGTTCATTCAGTTTGTGAGTTCTGGAGGTGGTAGAACAGCCCCCTCATGAGTTAGAGACACAAAGTTCACAGAGAGCCTTCAGAAGGCTCTCCTCCAACTTTGGAAAAAATTGAATTTGGGATGTCTGAATTATAGCCCCCCAAAGAGGATGCCCCAGGAAAGTGCAGCTCTAGCCTCCCCTTAATCAGCCATGCAGCAATTCTTCCTGGTCACCACACCTCAAAAAGGATATTATAGCATTGGAAAAAGTGCAGAAAGGGGCAACTAGAATGATAAAAGGGTTGGAACACTTTCCCTATGACGAAAGGTTAAAACGCTTGGGGCTCTTTAGCTTGGAGAAACGACAGCTGAGGGGTACCATGATCAAGGTTTATAAGATTATGCATGGGATAGAGCAGGTAGAGAAAGAAGTACTTTTCTCCCTTTCTCACAATACAAGAACTCGCGGGCGCTCAATGAAATTGCTGAGCAGTTGGGTTAGAACAGATAAAAAGAAGTACTTCTTCACCCAAGAGTGATTAACACATGGAATTCACTGCCAGAGGAGGTGGTGGCAGCTACAAGCATGGACAGCTTCAAAAGGGAATTAGATAAACACAAGTGGAGACCCTCAAGAAACTTGTGGGATGGTTATCTCATTCATCACACCTTTGCTTCCTCTCCTCACCCCCTATTTCTCTCACACTATTTCTCCCCTCTGCCCTCCTTTTCTTACTCTCTATTTCTCCTCCATGAATATGACCTCCTCTCTCTTTCTGACCTGTCATCTTTCTCTTTGTTTTTCTGCCTCCCCACTTCATCACTCTTTCTCTCTCTTTCTGAATCATTCCTGCCAGTTAAAAAGGGCTGAGCTCTGAAGAAAACCCTGGTCTGTGGTGAAGGGAATAAGCTTTAGACAATTCAGAAGTTAGTAGAAAACTGTGTTTTCAAAAGGGAGAAAGTTAGATACTCTAAGAAAGAGCAACTATCCAGGAATTTCTGTGAAGAAATATTGAAACTGCTGAAATATACTAAGCAAAATACCTCTCACTGAAAAGACCTAGAAATCTCTGAAAATAAGCTATAACCACACACTTTCATTTGTCTGTTCCTGTTCAAAATATAACTTTTACCTCAGTATTTCTAAACCTTGATGTCTCCTATATATAAATCCTCTGCCTATTAAATAAAAATATTTTATTCTGTTTTTAAAGTTATACAGTCTCAAAGTGCCATTTCAAAGGGGTTAAGACAAGAGGGCTCCTGTCCCCCCCCCCCCAAGTTCCTGTGCTTGGTCCAAAACCAAAATATATCTCTGTCAAAGGGTGGGACAATCAAGTATTTTAAAGAAGAAATACATGTTATTGGGAGGGGGGCTGCTCAGTAACAGAAGGGAACTAAATTTTGGTATGCAAAATCTGCCTGAGAGTTGGGAAGCAACAGGGTTCCATTACAGCTGTCTGTTAAGAATTCTGAGAAAGGGGCATATTGACAAATCATCAGACCCAGAGGCTGACAACACAGTCCTATAGTTAGTCTGTAAACTACTTAGGATGGCAACTAAGCCAATCAGCATGAGCAGCCCTCCCCGTGATTGGATCTGATACTACAAATTTGCTTCTGTACTTAAAATTCTTTTCAGGACTGTCAAGTGGTTAGCCCATAAAGAGGTTGAACCATGAACCACAGGCCTTCTAAAACTGCACTGTTTCACAGTACTATGCCTGTCTCTCAAGTCTTTCCTTCCCTGATTAGCATAGGGTTGATTCTAACAGCAGTATCATTAAAGGTTTCCAAATGCCCCATGCCATGCCTGCTTCCTATATCTATTTATTTAATTTATATACAACCTTTCTCTCTAATGGGGACCCAGAGCAGCTTACATCATTCCTCTCTCTTCCTTTTTATCATCATAGCAACTCTGTGAAGTAGGTTAGGGTGAGAGAGTGGGCCGAAGGTCACCCAGCAAGCTTCCTTGGCTGATTGCGGATTCAACCTGGGTTCCCCACATCCTAATCCAACACTTTAACTACTACATGCTCTGCAGTATGTGAGGCGGGGATTCTAGTCCTGCCTCCTTAAAGCCTTGCCCAGAAGAAGCCCATGGTCTCCCTTCTAAGGGGGCTGTGCTGTTATCCAGGTGATATGGTTGGAGTGCCCATGTTTCCTTGCCTGTGTGTCAATATGTCAGAAGGGTGTGTTAGGGATCCCCAGTCTTGCTGAGCCTATGACCACTTTTTGAATTTTAATAAAAGGTAGTGCCACAACGAAATGGCTGCCTTGGGGCTGGGTCCACTGACAAAACACTGGAAGATTCTACAACATCCTTCTATGACAGAGGCAGCTATTTCCTTGCAGATACAAAGGTGATGCCTCCTGTGCTTTTCTGGAGCACCTACTACAAAGATGTGGAAGAAAGCTGGGGGGGGGGAGCTCTTAAGGAATAGATGCTTTTGGAAAGAAGCAACTGGGTGTCAGGAAACACACTAGTAGACAACATGGCACCCACAGGCAACCCCCTGTGGAATAGTATAAATATTCACATGAGGAGATTCAACCCCTCTCTCCAAAGTGTGTGGTAGTTCCAGCTACCATATGTGTTTCCTTTATTCCTTTTGTCGTTGTGTCCTGTGGGTAGGGCGATATCGGGCAGGCATGCTGTCAGCAAGCTGTCATGATTTATTCATTGTATATATGCTTCACCTGTTGGGACCTCTTAACATGCAATTCTTTCTGTATTAACTCATATGTTGATAGTTGTTGCCTAGTGACCAATGTGCATGCTCATAAACGGCAAGCTTGTTAGCGTAACGCAGAAACACTTCAAGGACAGGTGGGAGATAAGGGAGCTAGCTTATGTCTACGAATATCGCTCATAGCATGGGAACTAAGATGTTTTGGAATATCCAAGCCGTTGAGATTCCCATTACTTTGGCGCGGTTCTTCCCGGGCGGGAAAGTGCCTCATTGGTATAGAGTCTTTTTGAACTTTGTTCATGTTACCTGCTTGATGTATTACACGCCATTCTAAACAGAAATCTTGTAAGTGAAACACCTTTTAAT
Organism: Gekko japonicus; assembly: GCF_001447785.1. NCBI lineage: Eukaryota > Metazoa > Chordata > Lepidosauria > Squamata > Gekkonidae > Gekko > Gekko japonicus. The sequence goes on from NW_015160326.1 coordinate 142,438, forward strand.
AAAGTCATCCTCTGGACTGAGAGAAGTGGCTCGTTAATCGATGGTATCATCACACATGCCCATGGTATGTTGGTTGGCTGTTTCCAAATACAACTGATATGGGAACCTGCTGCTTGGTGACTGGTGGGCATTGGTGGTGTCGCTATGGACTCCAGTGCTTGGAACTGGGTCTTCTTTGGAGCTCTTTGGAATGAGAGCATGCAAAGTGATTAGCTGTGCTGGCACTATGGCAGCATTGACAGTGAGCCAGCATTGCAGCAATTAGGACTGAGCTGTCTAGAACCCAACATGTTGCAAGGATGGTAACATACAATCAGGTTAAATCGTTCATTAAGAACCTTTTGATCAGTTAAACAGCTGGCCCTGATTAATCAGTCAGCTGCTTACTTAAATGGTTATTATGAAAGCAGACATTTACAAAACTTCTGGTTGGCGGAAGAGACATTCCCTCCTGTGTAATGCACATTAGGAGAATTCATGCCTTTTCTGTGATGGCATCTACTGTCATGCACGTACACATCTTCTGAAAACAAATAAGGTGTACTCTTTCCTTTAGAAAAGTTGTTCAGAGTTAGAATGTATGCAGATAAAACGAAAACTTACGCCATGTTATGATTTCTTTAATCAGGCTAAAAATTACTAATTCCCAGCTAAAATTTGAAAATGACAGAAGACTAAATCTGAGTCTGACTTTTCCCCCCTAGTTTTAACCTGTGCTTGACCTGACTGCACATACCTACATAGTGGTAGAGCACATGCTTTGCATGCAGAAGGTCCCAGGCGATCCCTGGCCTCTTCACTTAATGTACCTCGTGGCAAAGACTCAGTCCTTGGAAAGCCACTGCCAGTCAGCTCAGATATCAATTTTTTGGTGCTCTCAAGTCATAGCCAACTTATGGTGACCCCCTGGGGTTTTCAAGACAAGAGACCTTCAGGGGTGGTTTGCCCTTGCCTGCCTCCATGTCAGGACCCTGTTATTCCTTGGAGGTCTCCCTTCCAAATACTGGCCAGGGCCAACCCCGCTTAGCTTCCAAGATCTGGTGAGATCCAGCTAGCCTGGGCTATCCAGGTCAGGGCGTTGATTTTTTAATATTATTTGACCACTGTGATGGTCAGCTATCATCTCACCCATGTTTAGCTGTGATCAGACTTTCTTCACCCAGAACTGCCTATCCCCATGACTAAATGCTGGTTCAAAGGAAACCTTATGGGAAGTCTCTTTAATAGTGTAATGGAGTCTTGATTTTTGAAGCAGGGTTGCATTCATTGCACCAGCAAAGTTCTTTCTTACTGGCACAATTAAGTATGTTTTGGTTTGGATCCCTAGCTGCCAAAAACTGCATAGTATGTTAATTTATTTATTTATTTATTTATTTTGGTTGCCCATATAGCATAGCAAGAAAAGTGCTGTGGGGAGCAAAAGCACTCAGGGAACTAACTAGGCACTAAGCCAGTGTATATCGGAGATACATGAATGTAACTTGGAGGTGTGCTGGAGCAGTGCCCCAGCACCACTGTAGGTGAGCACCCTGGCAGGGGAGGGGGCAAGCCCAAGGCATGGCTGGGTTAGTCTGCCCTCTAAGTTGTTCCAGCCCTGGAATGTCCCTCAGAACCAGCAGAAAGTTACACTAGCATAAACCAAGGTGTAGCCCATAGGCACCCAGGAAGTCTAGAAAAACTACATGGCTCCACCAGCTCCAGCCATAGCTCTTCTGGACCTCTAAGAGTCCAGTGCAACTCAACCCCCTCCTTGCATCTGAGGACCATTCCTCCTAAGTGGGGCCCTGGGCAATGGGGTATGCACTAATGGAGATGGACACTTCCTGTGCCTGATCCATCACTGCTGTGGGTCATGGGCATCAGTGGGAGGGGTTATATAAGGCTGGGGAGGACAGGTGCCCAGGGAACCTTACATGGCAGCATCGATGCCCTGGGCAGGGGGCCCACTTCTACCCACCTTCCCCACCAAATGCAGCACCATAGGCTGGCAGCATGGACCACAGATGCTGGGACGTCATCCATGTCACCGGCCTTCCCTCCATATATTTCCAGACCGCTCCTGCTCGGTGATGCCCTGGACATTCTGGGCTGCTGTTGCTGGCTTCAGGGGCCCATCCCCTGTGCCTCCAGCCCAGAGGGCCTCTCTCCCCACCCCCCAAGCAGGGGCAGTAGCAGCAGCTGCCCAGTTTCCATGATTTGGAGCCTGGCTCATATGGCGAAGAGCCTGGCAACAGCAGGGGCTGCATGGTGGTGTAGGCAATAGATGTCCAGACCCATTTGATGACCGTGCAAGTACAACAGTAGGTCTGGTTGAAGGTGGCACAGTCCACTGGCTGGTACCTGGCATACAGCATGAACAAGTATGGGAGCAAGGGGTAGCCATAGTTACATGTGGCAGGGGAAATGACAGCTTTCAGTCCTCCACCCAGACATTCAACCTGTGGCTGGTGGGGGACAGGGATGCATTCCATAGTCCAGTGGTTCCCACATTGCCTGGACCCATCAGCTGGGAGCCAGTGCTCAGCCCCAACTCAACCCTGCCCTGGCTCCCCAAGCTGAGGATAGCCAGAGGCCTGATTCACCTGTGCAAGGCAGGCAGGGAGAAGGTGGAGGCAGGGGCTAGGCAGATCACTCCAACACAGCTGAGAACACAACTGGGAGCCAGGCAGCAGCAGGGACGGATGTGGTCCAAAGGCAAGGCCAAACCCAAATTGGGGGAGTCCAGGATGGGAGAGGTTAAGAGCAGAGAGGAAGGAACAGGGCTGGGAGACAGGCAGCAGGGGAAAGAGGCAGGAATGGCTTTCCTTTCCTTCTGTAGTCTCCCAGATGGAGCAGGTGAAAGGGGTTTGGATACAGGCCAGGTTGGAGTGGGGGCACACCCAACCAGGGAGCACTACACCCAGCCACACCCTGCCAGAGAGGAAGCAACAGGCTGATCTGAGAAAGAGAGAGAGATGCTGGGACCCCTTCTCCTTTCCAATTTTGAGGCCAGAGGGCCAGACATCCTTCCCTTGCATTCCCTGTTAGTGAAATAATGCCACTGTAGCCCTTGCCATCGCCAGGGGCAGTTCTGCTACCACAGCAGAACAGGTCTCTACCCTTGGCCCCATTGCCTGGATAGAGATGTCCACCCTGAAGTGGTGAAATGGCTCCCTCGGGCCGGCTCAGTGTGGCTGGGGATTCAGAGCCATTGCCAGGCCCACAGTTATGGGGCCCACACCCAATGCAGTGCATCTCACCACTCTCTTATCTCTGTGGGCAGCCATCCAGAGAGAGTAGCTTGAGACCTGGTGTGACTGGAGGTGTGCTGTGGCTCAAGCTCAGGAGTGTTTGGAGGGCCTTGCGTTGACTCAGGGGATGGCTAATAGGGCCCTCAAGCAGCTGGTAGCTGTTGCTGGGGACATGTATGTGCTTATCTAGGGGCTGCTTGCAGATCTGTCAACAAAAATCCATGGGCTCATGCCAGCCCTCGCCCCTGTGGCTCCACCTCCTGTTCCATTGCCGGTGGAGGAGGGGGTTTCCTGGGGTGCACCCTGGGGCTGACCTCAGCACTGTGGCTGTGGTAGTGGGAGGTGCCCCCACCAGTGACCACCAGGCACCTGTGGCTAACCCCTTGTTCCTTCTTGTATCCCTGTGGCACTTTCCCAAGGGGTTGCCCCCATTGCTTCACATGAGATTTACTTCTAGGAGGACCTGTTTGGGGTTGTTCCTGGTATACGGGGATGGTGGTGCCTCCATTTGTTGTGGGTGGGGCCTGTGCCTTTAAGGGGGTGTGGTGTGTGCCATGTGGATGACTCAGTACTGTCTTTCAGAGGGTAGCCATGTTGGTCTGCAGTAGAAGAGCTAGATTCGAATCAAGTAGCACCTTCGAGATCAACAAGATTTTCAGGGTATGAGCTTTCGATAGTCAAAGCTCCCTTCATTAGATACTGTTTTGGCGACTGAAAACTCATACCCTCGAAATCTCGATCTCTAAAGTGCTACTGGACTCAAATCTGACTGCCCAGCAGTTTATGGCCCTGCCCCTCTGCTTGTATGTCCCCCAGGTTGGGACCCCATGACTGCCGGTCTGTGGTTTGTTGGTTTCCCCATCTGTCAGGGCTATGCTGTTGTACCACTGTGACATCAAGTGGAAGCAGCAGCACTCTTGCTGGGGATGCCAGCATGGATACAGTCACTATGGCTATGCTGCCACGTCATTTGCTTGGTCCATAGGCTCTGTAGGTTCCCTTTGAGGAATGGAAGAGGGGTGCTGTGACCCTCAGGATTGCATTGAAAAATAAAGTGGTTTCAACTTCCGGTCTTTGGCGCTTTGAACGATGGCGGCATTTCTGGGTTCCTCCGAGAGACGTGTGCCATGAATTGGGGATTAGGAGGGAGCGTGATGGTGCTTGGTCCAGGGGGCTTTGGAGAGCACTACCTCCAGCCGGTATAGGGGGGCTACTCTCTGCCCTGAAGGTCCTACCCTGATTCCCAGTACTGGACTAGAAGCAACCACCAGAACAAGCATTTGGAGGTTTAGCGATTTTCTCTGCCTGGCATGATTCCAGGGGCCATTTTAGGACCTGGCTGGATCAATTCAAGGATTGATGAGTGAGTTGTCATTGAAACGAGACACTAAAGCCTAGAAGTGAAGTCCCTCCACTACAAGCGTACAAACGAAGGGGGGGGAGGGGATGCCCTATCTCCCGACGTTTTAAGCAAATGTGAAAGCAAGGAGGGAGGGACTGATCAAACTGTGGCAATGGACTGTAGCAGAGAGTTTCTCTAAAAGAAAGCGGAGCGTTTAAACAGACCTTAGAGACTTTGGCATTCTTTCTTGGCTGATGTAAACATCCCCAAAAGATGGCGACGAGAGGCGAAGAGGGAGGCGAGACCAATTTTTTCTTCAGAAAGGAGACAGTAGAAAGTTAGGTTGTGACCTAACCACAGACTCTGTCTTTAAAATGAATCATGGGCCCTCTGGTGGCTAAAATGAGAAGCGATCTGGATCTGTACTAAACGCAGCTACACTTTTAAAGGGACAGTACGTGGATCATAGAGATATATGAATGGCAAGGAGATTCTAAGTTTAGTTTTTTGTGGCTGGACTGGCAAGCTAATTGAAAAGCGGTTTCTTTGGAGTAAAGGGTTCGCTACCCTAACTTTATATGATCTGCTTGCTAAGAGAAAGGTTAGAATCTCCAATGAGCATGTTGCAATTGCAACAAAAGGAAATACTCTTTTGATCTAAGGAAGCAAAGATCTCCCAGGAAAAAAGGAGCTTGGTTCATATCATGAATGGACAGATCCGGACTTATAGAAACTAAAAGATAATTGAAGAAAGAAGATACATTGAAGACGGAAGAAGAAAAACATACGTTTCTTAAGGGCTGTAATTATTGCATTATAGCTTTGGAACTACTCTCTGTTCAGTCAGATAAGCAGGTTTTGTCAACAGAAGCGATGATTGGCGGGCACTCTTCATGTTTGAAAGCAACTGTATAAGAGTAACAACTATGTTTTAAGCATTGTATAACCTCAATTCTTGGGGTTTTAGTTAGGTTTTCTTTACTTTTTCCTATAGATTGTAGATTTTCCCTCCCCAATTTCTGTTGTAGTTTTATAGAAATGCAATTTAAAAATTCCCCCCTCGGGGGGCTTTAAAAAAGAAAGAAAGAAAGAAAAATAAAGTGTTTTCAAGTATCCATCTTTCTTGCCCTCTGACTTGGGATGCAGCAACTTGTGTGGCACTAAGAAAGAGCATCATCACTTAGAAGCAACCTGTATCAGCCAGATCCTGTAGACTGTGAGCCATCTTCACACAGTTCTGCTTCGGGGGGGGGGAGGGTGTATGTGAAGTTCAGTCTAGGTGAGTCAGACCCAGGTCAGCTAACACCAGGAGGAAACTAAGTCATGTTGTGCTTACTGTGTAGCATTCACTGCCAAATATGCATCTCTTGTGACCACCAACGTGAAAACAGCCCATCAACCACACACAGAAGACCACCAGGTGTTCCACAAATCTGTTTTCTCTGAGACTGTAAATCAGGATGGTTATCAGGAACCTGGCAGACTCCAGTGTCTGGCTAATGACCTGTGTGTGGCTTGGTGAGTCCCAAGCTGTAAAGGCTTGTAGTAATCTATCAACGATAGGAAAATGCTGTCTTAAGTTTCTAGTATTAGTTCTAGTTTAATTATTATAAAGGGACAACCACTGTGTAAGTGATCTATTAGTTTGTTCCAGCAGATGGCAGCCTCTCTGTTAACTACAGATATCTTTGGGTGTACCACTCCAGTTATTTTTTTCTCCCTTTGCATAGTTCAACCAAAAGCAGCAAAAACAGGATCTTCTTCCCAGTAAACAGACCCATATTGTTCTGTATCATAGATATATTTCTTCCTCTCATCTGCAGTTCTGCTGTTTATCTGAATCATTTATATAGTCTGTTGGTGAATTAATCTGAAAGAATAATTTGTCGCGTAGTTTCACTGTGTTCTTTTAAGAGCTGTCAGACTTTTTACAGATGCACAACATTTCAACATAGCAAGCTCTCCCCCTCCCACACCAAAAATATATATTTGAAAACAAGGGTACAGTTATGAAAAATAAAAATATTTGTGTGTCCCTGCTGTTTTCTTTTTTAAAAAATAAATCAATAAATGCAGAGCATGTTTGATTTTTTAAAAAAAGAAATTGCACATGAACTATAGCACTCAACATTTTAATTTCCACTTCCTCAATAAAAGATACTGGAAGTCCTCCATTTTACCATTAGCACTTACCAAATAACTGTTAATAATATCTTATCCAGACACAGAAATTTTATAATTAGTGTTGGAATAATCTTCAAAGGTTATTGACTAAAATGTAGCAAATAAAATTACTGGCATTCAATACAATTCTGCTATTTTAATATTCAGTAGATGTGTTGAGGGGATACACTTGGCAAGCAGAAAGGCCAACTCACAGATGCATTACAGGCCTTTCTGGGTATGTATTTTACTGTGCAGTTGTTGTAAGTAATATTGTTACTGGTCTGTGGGCGACAAACTGCCTCGATGTATTCTGAGAAAAGTGCATTTTCTCAGAAAAATAAACCTACAATACTTGTGCCCCTGGTAACAAAGCATTCTCCCCTATCCCCATACAATATGAAATGACATATGTACTACGGTTGCCTGAGTGATGTGGCTATCAGCTAGTTCCTGTGCCTTTGCCAATGTCATAGTGTGAAAATGGGCACATAAACTCCTACCATTGTTCAGCATGGAAAAGATGCAGTCCTTTCCATTTGAGGGAGGGAGGGAGGGAGGAAGGGAGGATCATAGCATGGGCCCCCATCTCTGTCTTTATGCTAAAGACATCCCCCCCCCTTGTCTTAGTCACCACTCCAGGATTTGTCTCTTTTCCACCTTCCGCACTGCACCAAGGATCCCAGCAGGAGTAATGTTCCAGGATAGAATTCTGGCTTTGATATAAAATCCATCCAAGCCTGTAGCTAGTCAAGGGAAGAGGTAAACTCCACAGAGACAATGTGGTTTCTCTTTTTTAAAAAAATGAAAAAGTAAATAAGAATGGAGTTTGTTATCACACAAACTAAAGTAACTATATCCAGGTAACACAGAAATACAGGGTTTTGACTTTCAAATTGTACATCTCAAGAAAAAAATCCTTTCCAGCCAAACTTGAATAACATTATAACAAATCCATGCAGCACCCTGATTTCATATTAGTTAACACTTTATATACTCACTGATGACAACAGTAAAGGGGAACTTCATGAAAAAATATGATCCCTGTACAGGTTCTTATTTCTTTTGTTAAGCTAACCCTTCAACTAGTTACTCTCCTTTCTAGCAGACCTCCTTCAACTGTTCTTTTTTTTTTTAAACCCCCGGAGGGGTATTTTTATTTTTTTCAATAAAACTACAAACTACAAAGAAAAATATAGGAAGGGGAACTACGACTATGGATAAAGGAAAGAAATCCACACTAACTAAAAACCCAAGAGTGGGAGACCCCCTTTATGTTAACCTTAATATTAATATTAAAAGTGTTACTAAAACAATATACTTGTAGAGTTCTTATTTTTCACATTGTTCTATATTAGTAAATTAGTTATTATGAGAGAACTTTCTGAGCATCTTCTTTATTTCAAAGAGCCATTTATCAGAGTCCTTCTGCCCTTACGTCAGCTTTCTGTCTCTAAAATCATATACAGTTTTCATTGCTCCCGCACCCACTTCTGCAGCAGAGTCCTCATCCGTTCCCGAGGCAGCTGAGTCACTTGACTTAGTTTCTTCCTCTTAGATTCTTCCCCCGATTCCAGCTGGTGTTTCAAGAATTCCTTGGCTTTGAAGATGGAGTCTATCTTCTCCCTTCTATAGTTGATTTTAAAGATGACACCTTCAGGAATCGCCCACCTGTACTGTATACCGTTTGTTTGAAGAAAAGTAATTAACTCCTTGTAGCTCTTTCTCTTCTGATGAATTTCAAATGGAATGTCTTTTAAAGTCTTGATAATTGTATTCCCAAATTTCAGTGGCATTGCTGAAGTTGCCTTTAATATAGCATCTCTGGTCTGTCTTCTTGCAAATCTCACCACAATCTCCCCAGGCAGGCTATTTTTTAAATATAATTGCAGTAAGCCCTATAAGCTGTCTCCATGTCTTTTATTATTTCCTCCGCTGGCTTCGCTTTAAACTTTCCTCGGGATGCCGCCATTTTTCAACTTTTTTTACACTTTCAAACCGCTTCTCCCGGGCTCGAAGCACTCGTCAATTCGCTATTTGCACTCAAGTAAGTCTCTCAAAATACCCACGCTGTCTGTTTCCTCCCACTCCCCCTTCGCTGCATTTATCTGTCCTTGCACTTCAGAGACATCCCTCTTTGTGCTCCGCTTTTCCCACGGGGAGGGGGGGTGCCGTTTATCAAAGTTCATTTACTTAGAACTCACGTTCATTGTTGGTCACATTTCTGACCTCGCTCACATTAATTGTTGATCCGCTCGGTCTCCCCCGCTTGTCCCGGTCAGGTTAGCTTGTGCCCTAAGGCCACTCATCAGTAGGACCGTCAGAGTGGAGAGAAGCCTCGATTCTCTGGCAGCAAGCTGTCGAAGAGGCTATCCCTCAAAGCTCTCTGGCCTGGAGCCTTTCACAAAGGCTCCGTGGGAGTGCCACTTGAGGTGGCGCCCCTCCATGCCGATGGTGTGCTAATCGCCTCGCCAAGCTCTGGGGAGAGCGACCGCCATCACCAACTGTTCTTAACTGGCTCTCTGTCTCCCAGTCTGCAGCTTGGAATTTGGAATTAAAGCACCTTGTCTTCACATACAGTGGAAAAAAACAGGGGATGCTTTGAGTTTCACATTTACAGTGACCATGAACACTGATAGTTAACTATTGTTCTCATTGCATCTAGAGTTTTCCAAAGAATCATCCTCCAGGTATGTCCCTTATCTTTCAAATGAGGAACCACCGCTTGGTGATAATGTAAAAAGTCATCACTTCAGTCTCTGATGTCTTCAATTATAAATCTTGGGACCAAATCAGATCCAGTGGGAAGATGTGTGTGTGTGTGTATTTGTATATGTCTACCCAGTCACATCCAAAGTGGTGGCTGGTAGGGTTTACATAAGAACATAAAAACATAAGAGACACCAATGCTGGATCAGGCCAATGGCCCATCCAGTCCAACACTCTGTCACACAGTGGCCAAAAATACCAGGTGCCATCAGGAGGTCCACCAGTGGGGCCAGGACATTAGAAGCCCTCCCACTGTTGACCCCCTCCCCAAGCACCAAGAAGACAGAGCAGCACTTGCCCCAGAGCCCCTATCTATACCTTGTGGCTAATAGCCACTAATGGACCTCTGCTCCATATGCTTATCTAATTCCCTTTTGAAGCCGACCATGCTTGTAGCCACCACCATTTCCCGTGGCAGTGAATTCCATGTGTTAATCACTCTTTGGGTGAAGAACTACTTCCTTTTATCCATTCTAACCCGACGCTCAGCAATTTCATGGAGTGCCCACGAGTTCTTGTATTGTGAGAAAGGGAGAAAAGTACTTTTTTCTCTACCTACTCTATCCCATGCATAATCTTATAAACCTCAGTCATGTCACCCCTCGGTAGTCATTTCTCCAAGCTAACGAGCCCCCAAGCACTTTAACCTTTCCTCATAGGGAAAGTGTTCCAACCCTTTTATCATTCGAGTTGCCCTTTTCTGCACTTTTTCCAAAGCTATAATATCCTTTTTAAGGTGTGGTGACCAGAACTGCACACAGTATTCCAAATGAGGTTGCACCATTGTACTCAGAGTGCTGAAAGTGATGGAGCACCATGAACTAAGGCAAAGCAGGGAGTATGGTCTAGTTCTCTTCACCCTTGTGCTGTTTGCTAAGATGTGAGCAGATAGAAGACACCTGTATAAAATATACATGCACAAGTGGAGACCCACAAGAAACTTGCGGGATGGTTATCCTATTCCTCATACCTTTGCTTCCTCCCGTCTCCCTCTACCTCTCTCATACTCTTTCTCCCTTCTGCCCCCTCTTTCTTTCTTTCTTTCTTTCTTTCTTTCTTTCTTTCTTTCTTTCTTTCTTTCTTTCTTTCTATGTATGTATGTATGTATGTATGTATGTAAATATCTGTAAAATAAACCACTGTATATAGCTTCACTAAAGCAACCTGAAACGCGTTATTATTTGGACGCTTCACACACGCCGTCAGCCTCTCCATTACTGCAAATTTGTAGGGCTGACTACTTTGATTAAACAGTTAGGTATTTAATTGATTGGGATAATATTATTATAATGGTATTCATGCTCAACAATCTGATAAGGAATAGCTGATGTGTGGGCAATTGAAAGCTGTAGGTGACTGATGAGCTGTGTAAAAAAGAAAGAACAGAAGCAGTTTAGAATCACCAATTCCCAAGAAATTGGCAAAAATAAGGAGAGGTCTAGGGTTGCCAACCTCTAAGTGGGGCCTGGAGGACCACCCCCCCAGAATTACAACTGAACTCAAGACAGCAGAGATCTGTCTCCCTGGAGAAAATGGCTGCTTTGGAGGGGGGACTCTGTGGCATTATACCCAGCTGAGGCCTCTCCCTTCCCCAAACCCAGCCCTCCTTACAGTCCACCTCAAAACCTCTAGGAATTCCCCAGACTGGCACTGGCAGACCTTGTCAGGCCAGGCCCCAAGGCTCCCTCCCTCCCTCCGAGGCCAAAAGAGGCCAGGAAAGGGCCCTTCCCCCACCCTTTTACTCACAGAGCCAGTTAGAAACCCCCCCCCGCCCCAAATGTTCTAATCTCTCTCACACCGTTGATGCCTGGAGTTAGATCCCTGCAGAGGCCATTTCAAAAGATATTGGGGGGATTCAACCCTCCCTGAAGGGATTTTTTTACTTCTTAGTTTTTTCTGCAGACACAGGAGGTATACCGATTATGTAGGAAAAGCTGTTGGGGGAGAGTGAGCTTCCTGTTGGTGGAAATAAGTATTCACACAACCCACCCCCTGTTGGAATTAGATATATAGATTCTACTCCTCTTCCTTTCATGTCTACTTTGGCCCTCCAAAGCAGGGCTGGGGAAACCTAGTCCTGGAAATCTGATGCCAGTTACAAAACAACAAAACACAATATCTACAGAGAAAATAAAGGGGGACTGTATGGCACTGAGAGCTGGTATAACATTAGCAATAGCATGGTAGTGCCACCATAACCACCATTTTGCTGTAACATCATCTCAATCAGTGACTGGTAACTTCACGTGCTAATTTCTTAAACGACAGCTAATGTAGCTCTTCTAGGGAGGGAGGGAGGGAGGGAGGGAAGGAGGGAGAGAGACCTCCAGATCATGGATATTCTTTTAAAACCGATATTGAGGATCATACAAGAAAACTCTTCAAAAAACTGGCACCTGTGCAGCATTTGAAATGATTAGATTGATTACAGTTCAAAAAGTGGCCAGATCCATGGATGCGTTTCAGCTGTGTGGAGCATACCAAATTAGTACTGCTGTAGTTAAAATGGTGTTAGCAAACATTACTCTGCTAAAAGGAGAAACAGTGAAAATAGTGGCAGTCTGGGATTAGCAATTTTTATTAAATCACTGTCCAGTCCTTTTTCTCTTTTAAAAAACCTTTACTGCTACAATTGTAAATCATTATTTATTAAACTTCTATCTTGCCATCCTGAGCTGGTGCCGAGGAACAGGGGACCATCAGGAACAGAATTTCTGAGGGTACCTTTAGGCAACTTTGGGGGGGGGAGCGGAAACGTTCTCTGTGGGCAAAAAAAATCGTACCTTCAAAAACTCAAGTCTAGATCCAAGACCTAGTATGCTGCATAGAAAGAGGCTGCCAGAACTGAATGACAACTGAAGTAGATAAAGGACCCATGAGCTTTCCAGCAGACATTATGAGGAAGCAGCAGAGGCCACGATGGCTGGAGTAATCATCACTTCCTCTAGCATTGTCACCCCCTGTTATGATATAGGTGCCCTCCCATTTGGCTAAAATGTTTTGTAATATTGTCTTTAGAGACGTAGGAAGGCAGTCATGCCATGACTCTGATGACAGAAGAACTAGTCTTGTCCTTTCCTCCAATGAACAAAGAGCCACAGTAGAATGTCTCATTCCAATTTCTTTACAAGACAATATTGTTCAGTTTCTTTATGGGCCAGGTCTACTAAGCTTGAAAGTGCACCTCTCAAGGTTGCTACTATGTAGAACAGGACCAAAAATGGAGGCATTTTGTTTCTTTTTGTTCCTATTTGTTCCTGAGGAAGGACCAGAAGTCTGAAACACTGTATACTACCTAGGAAAAGTGTTGAATTTCTACTTTGGACTTTATGCATTCTGTGGACTTCTATATTTCCTATGATGGATTTTATGTACAGATTTATTGCTGATTACATATGTGTTTCACTTTGCTGAAGTCTCTTTTTGTACAGCACACAGTTGTTTAGCTATTAATTTCACACAGACATTTTCATCCAAACTTCTGTGTGAAATTACTCTGGAAAAATTATATCTGGAAAAATTATATTTATACACACACACACTTTCTTCCAGATTTGGTTTATTAATCTTTAGATATAACAGTCGATAGGAAACTCATCATACATACAGAATCATTCATACAGTAACCTTTGCTAGAAGCCATGGAAAAAGAGCTCTGATTAAACACAGCTCTTTTATATTTTGCAGCTCTTTCATATTCTTTTTTCCCCTTTCCCTCTCTCCCGGGTCACCAGCTGAAGATACAAGCCAACTCAAGGGTCTCAGCTTGCGCTGTGGAAGCCTTTCATCTATTGTGTGTGTTGGACAAATAAGTGTTCTTCTCTGTAAACAATGATGATATCCTACTCATTCTGGTGCAGCTACTTTTGTATATCTCATCTGTGCCTCAGAACACAGACAAATTGTTTGGGGGGGGGGGTAGTAGAAAGTTTATATAAAATTGTGGCAATTAACCTGGGACAATCCAGCCAATAGATGGGACTCCTTGGATTTCTTTTGGACAGATAGATATTCCATGAGAGCACAGTTGCTGCTAAATTTTGTTTTCTTCAGACTGAAAACAGAATTGATTTGTCATGCCATGTGTAATGCATTGCTGCAATTTTGGGATATCTAACTTTCTGTGCCAGTTTGGTGTAGTGGTTAAGTGTGCAGACCAGGCGTCATTTCGTAGAAAAAGAGGTGCAGGAGCTCATTAGCATAACTCATTAGCATAACTTATTTGCATATGCCACTCCCCCTGACATCACCAGAAGTGTGTCAGAAGGCAACACCCACCGCTCAGGCTCCACTGGACTGTTTTGGATTGCTAGCTATTGGGGGGGGGGGGGGACCATGCAGATTTCCCCTTGCAGAGGGGGGAGAGCTTGTACCTGAATAAAACTTGGTCTTAAAGGTGCCACTGGACTGTTTTGGGCCGAGGGGGCTCTACAACTTACCTGGCTGCTTCTTGCTCTGACTGAGGGCTGCTGGGAGCAGGGGTTGGGGTTTGTTGTATGTGCCCGCCCCCTGGGCTCTTTACTGCCGGAGCTCCGCTCCTGTGCACTCCTGCAGGAAATGACCCCTGGTGCAGACTCTACTCTGGGAAAACTGGGTTTGATTCACCACTCCACCACTTGCACCTGCTGGATGACCTTGGGCAAGCCATAGTTCTGGCTCAGCTGTTCTTGAAAAAGAGCAGTTTCTGTCAGAGCTCTCTCAGCCCAGCCTACCTCACAGGGTATCTGTTGTGGGGAGGGGAAGGGAAAGGAGTTTGTAAGCCACTCTGAGACTCCTTTGGGTAGTGAAGGGCAGGGTATAAATCCAATCTCTTCTCTCTTCTTCTTCTACTGGGTCTTACAGATTCTCAATGTGGCTACCCAAAGATGCTGCACTTGCCAGAAAATACCTTGACTATGTGTTGTAGTGCATGATCTAGTTGTGTTGTTAACATTGTACATTGTAGAGTGACAGCCAATTTACCATCACTCACAACCAGACTTCATGTTATGGTTTCGTTATGGATGCTTTCAAAATCCCTTCATCTTATTTTCTCCCCAGATTCTGATGTTCTGAATTATCTTCTTTGTTTCTCATATGGAACTGATGCATTAGAAAGTCTCTATTAGTCTTTTCTTTTTTTAAAAAAAATCTGAATTTTATACAAAGTGCTGTGCTTGTGTCATTTGCCACAGCTTTCAGCCCGTTCCATTCAGATATATCTTCTTTCTTCTCAATGTACATGCACATTGATAGAACACTGCAAGAAAATCTTGAGACAACTGTATATACAGGTAAAATACTTTTTGTATTTTTACTGATATGAAAATCAATTAAGTACTACACAAAAATAATCTTGATACAATCATATACAAACACATAAAGATAGATTTTTTGCAATGTTCTATCAGCATGCATGTGAATTGAGTGGAAATTATGTAAATAAACAGAAGGAACAAAAAGTTTGTGCAAATATCTGCATGTTCCATTTCCAGAATGAATTAATAAAAAAATCCTTCTGATTATGCTTTCTGAAAAGAGCGAAAAGCAGTGAGGAAGGTTCGGCCACCAGGAATTCCCTCCCCAGTAGCAGAGGAACAACCCACCTCCTGCCTGTATATATTTTCATTATGAAGGTGTAGATGGGATCACACAATAAAGGGACAAATGACAACAAACAGGGCTATTTTGGGGCAGGAACGCACAGGAACGGAGTTCCGGCTGGCTTCAGAGTTGGCCACGCCCACTACAGCCAAAACCTCTGCATGTGTGGCTACAGAGGGAAGGCCTGGAGAGCGACCCCCCCTGGCGATTCTGAGGCAGGCAGGCCAGGGGGGCCCTGGAAGGATTGGAGAAGCATTTAAATGCCTCCCCGTGCCTTACCCGGCCTGTCTAAAGGCTGACTTGTCAGGGCGCCCCGCAGTCGCGGGGCACCCAGACAAGCCAAAGGAAGGCTGCCTTCCCTTCTCTTCAAGAGGTGGCTTGCCCGGGCTCCCTGCAGCTGCGGGGCACCCGGGCAAGCCAAGGTAGGCATGGGGTGTGGCCTAATAGGCTAATGAGCTGTGGTGTTGGGTGTGGCCTAATATGCTAATTGGTTTCTGCTATTGGGTGTGGCCTATTATTATAATGAGTTCCTGCTGGGCTTTTTCTACAAAAAAAGCCCTGACAACAAAGATTCCTTTCAAAGCCTATCCAATTTATTTAGAAAGGTATAATTCAGTTAAGATGGCACTGTTAGACCAATGTATTATATCAGTAATTATATACTAGCTTGAATAAATAAATGGCATTGTGAGAACTTAACTGAGCCTGCAAATATGGTCTGAAGAAAGTCTGTGTATGGCCATGGAACTCAGTCAATTTCCCCCCTGTTTATTATTAGTCCATTAAATAGACTGGGGGGAAATCTGACACAGTACTTTCATGCTGTAATGCAGGCAAAAAGTATTTCTGTTGGGGTATGAATCTCAGTGGTTATGATAGAGATGAGAACTCAAAATGTTTAACAACTATTATTTAATTTAGATTCAGGTGGGTAGCCATGTTGGTCTGAAGCAACAGAACAAAGTTTGAGTCCAGTGGCATGCACACAAAAGCTTTTACTCAGAATTAAACTTTGTTGATCTTAAAGGTGCCACTGGACTCAAACTTTGTTCTATTATTTAATTTGATTGTTTTTATTGATGGTTTTCTGTTATTTCTTTCCACAAAGAAGTTTAGCCTGTATTCTTAGAAGTAGATGAAATCCTGTTGAATGAGTTTGCTTGTTGTTGTTTGGATTATGCAGATTTAGCATGTCAATATATTCAGCATCCCATCCAAAAGCCATGCATGTGACAGAAAACATATGAATTTGAATTTTATCTTTCTGGAAAATATAGCTTTGGGATTTTCTTCCATTGTACTAAACTAAATACACTGAACATATTTGTCCAGAAATCTACAAAACAAAGAATAATGATATTATTTATTACATTTATATCCTGTTCTATGGAACTCTATGGAGTTCTATGGAACTCAAGACAGTATATATAAGGACTCTCCCAGCAGAGCCTCTCATCCAAGCACTGACCAGATCCAGACTTGTTTTGCTTCTGCAGATTTACTGGTCCACACGTTTTCCAGTCATACATTTCTTCATGTGGTTTACTGTGAAAAGGGAAGGCAGCAGGGTATAGTTCAATTTCATCAGATCTCAAAAGCTAAGCAGGGTTGATACTTGGAAGGGAGACCACCAAGGAAGACTCTGCAGAGGGAAGCGATGGAAATGGCTTCTCACTTGCCTTGAAAGCCCATTGCTGGGGTCACCATAAGTCAGCTGTGAATTCACGGCACTTTACACACACTGTGAAAAAGTTGGTATATATTTGCACAGTACACATACAGTTCTATCCTAAGCAGCCCCGTAGCTAGGGATTTGGGGGGAGGGGGTCTTGGGGGGGCCCACTAGCTAATTACATCAAAGGCTATAGGGCAAGGAGGTCTGCCTGGCATGCACCCGCACAGCCCCCACTAGAGCCTTCCTCTGAGGTGAGCCAGAATCCCAATGTTAATAGACACTAAAAGGTCTAGAAAAGCTGCGGTGTTTAAAAAAAAAAAAAAGGAGAGCGAGGATCAAGCTCCCTCCCTCCCTCACACACACACACACACACACACACACATACACACCTTTATTGGCATTACTCCTCCCTCACACCTTCCCTGAGCCAATGAGCCTGGAGCAGAAAATCCAACAGGAAGCGCTAACTGCTGCAATCTAACCAATGTGTGTGTGACTCACTCAACCACCAGTTGCTGCTGGGTCATAAAGAGACTCATCTCATCGCGGATGAGTTCAATGCTGGCTCAGATCGATCAGGGGGTGAGGGTGCCAGAGGGAAGGAGGAGGAGCTGAGGATTGGGGGAGGGCCCCACAAAAACAGTGGGGGAGCGGGCCCTGTGGGCCCCACGTTAGCTACGGGCTTGATCCTAAGCAACATTATACCCTTCTAAGCCCATTTACTTCATTGGACCTTGGAGCATGTAACTGTGCTTAGGATGGCACGGTTAAGCACACATTAGTATAAAAATATGCAGAGGCCATGGCTAGTTATAATTGTAAGTCCTGATTATAAAGGTCTTATTTGCCCCATTTGATTACTTTGCAAGTAAAAATCTGATTTCACTTATAATTGGGTTTATGGCTATTATATTTAATCTCATAGTTAACTGTCTCTTACCTGCAACAGGGAAAAGGGTCAGAACCACCGCTAAAAAGGACCTAGCCGAAGCAGTTACTGGCCACATGAACTTAACAGAACATAAGAAGGTGCCTGATGGATCAGACTAGTGGTCTCTCTAGTTCAGCAACTGGTTTCACACAGCACTGAAAACAGGAAGTGCTGAGAGAATGTGAGATAGCAAACAATTTAGGATTTGGATGATCATTAAACTAGAATAAGGTTTACCCAATGTGGAAACTTTCTAAACCAATTTCATGACATCAGTGTGGGCAAAAATAGCTGTCAAGTAGGCCACATTGCCAAGTTATGTACAGAAAGAGGCATCTTTGCAGAAAAGATTTCATACCTTCAAGAGTTTGCCCTTGGCATGGTTACAGAAGACTGTCTGCATGCTGGCAAATTGCAGGTATGGCTCCACTTTGTGAAATGTTCTGCAACTTTCAAGGTCATCTAGTCTGGCCCATTATAACTAAGATCTTCTCATGTGTAGTCCATCTTCGCCAGATGTTTATCCAGATGTTTATCCATCACGACTGTTCACTTGTTGAAAGTAGGAAATAACACATTATAATTCCTGGAAACTATTAGAAGTAAATTATACTAATCCTCATACAGAGGTTTCCAGCAACATTTTAAAGAACTGCTGCTAAACCATATATAATATCAAGCTTTTGAAAAGCTGAACTGGTTTTTGAAAATGTTTGCAGAGAAAGGGGAGAATATGACACTTCATTTCTTCCAGGCATTGAAGACTAGTTTAATCCATGATCTAACAGGTTTACTTTGGCTCGATAGCTTTCTTGTCTCCTGAAAAAAAAAAGTTTTTAAAATGGGAAAGTCTGCTGAATATTCTCCTCAGAATTTAGGGGTGTTAGTTACAACAGTCCTGCAGTTACAAGTCTCCATGGGCTAATTCACACACATCCATGTTTATTACCTCATGACTGCAACAAGTCACAACTTGCATGTATGAATGAGCCATCACAGAGCCCCACACTGGAACCCACATATCACCTCCTATGCCATGCTTTTCACTGGACTCAGTTCACCAATTCATCAAGCAACGAGAAATACTTTTGTGAACCAGCAACATGTTCTGCAGAACTTACTCCAAGTGAGAATTCTCTTCATATTAGCCAGACAGCATAAGAAGAGCTCTCCCTCTGTCCTCCCAAAAGCCACACCAGAATGTCCTCACAGACTGCAGTTTCAGAACACTGCCCAAGGGTCTTTGAATATTGTGGTATATGTTCCATGGCTGCACACATGCATACATCCTCCCTTAGAATACTTCAACTGGGTTGGATAGTTTGCTCTTGGTGCACTCCAGATTGGACAAATCTGGACAGTTTGCTCTTGTTGCACTTCCTATTCCTGATCATCTAATGTTTCATGATGAGCACAGCCCACTAGCAAACTCCTGCTGAGGTGACCTCTTCTATGAACTTCTTATATCTGTGCTATGGCTAGCCCAATCCCATCAGATCTCAGAAGTTAAGCAGGGTTGACCCTGGTTAGTATTTGGATGGAAGACCACCAAGGAAGGGTTGTGATGCAGAGGAAGGCAATTGCAAACCACCTCTGAACATCTATTACCTTGAAAACTCCATGGGGTCGCCATAAATCGGCTGCGACTTGATGGCAAAATAAAAGTCAATAAACTAACATGAGAATCAGCACTTAAATAAGCAGTGCCTTCATATATAAGCAGAGTTCACTCTTCAGCTGGTAACAGGGTAGGCAGTCAGCCACTGCCCATAATCCTTAGAAACTCCACTCTTGGTCACTAAAACTTGTGAAGATCAGGCTGGGTGGTATTAAAAACAGAATTTGACTCAAACCCTACCCAAAACATAATGCTGATGGAAGGGCTTTCCATTCGTAGAGCATGACCTCCGTATCCACCCGCCACCTGGAGCCCAAAATGCCCCCTGGTATGCTGCTCCTCAGGGACAGGGGACACCCAGGAAGGGTATGAGGAGGTAGATGGGGGTCTGTCATAGGAAAGGGTAATTTGTGAAAACTGTCCCCCTTCTGTCAGTGAAAATGATTAGTGGGATCCAACCCAAAGGCCAGAGTGCTGCCCCTTCCTGACATAGCAGGTCCATTTCTGTGCCCAGGTGCTGCAGGAATCTCAGGCTTTATGCTGTTAATTGCAATTCTGTTCAGCGCCATTCTCAAACCCACTGTAGTCTGCTAATTGACTGCAAGCTAGGATTTGGCCTCATATTTCTTCTTTTATAACAGCACTGAGTAGAGACATGTGAAATAACTTTTTTGTTGCATAAATGTTTTGAAAACTATATTTTCAAGGATTTCGCAATGAATGGCAGAATGCCCATTGCCCTGTTCTCTTGTGTAAGTACAATTATGTAAGGCATGGCCCTTTAGGGTATGAGCTTGTTCATGCTAATTCAACATGGGAAACAACATTCTTCCTCATACCCAGGCACCACCTTCCTGATGCCCGATGGAGCAGCATTTCATCATCCACAGTTTCACCTGAGGCATCTTGACCACCCCTTGGCTAACTAATGTGCGCTTTTATCACCTTGGCTGCACCAACTGGCCAACTCATTTTGACATCATTATGCCAAATAATGAATCTCGCACTGTGGGTCTTTAACTCTGAATGTCTACTTCAGATTCAATTAAATTCCTCGGAGTAGGCAAAAGGCCATTGGAACGTTGTTGTTTTTCCTTCAGTTTAATGGGCTTTGGCCTAGAAGGCTAGTGTTTTAGTAGTTTATCCAGCATAATAGCGGCCTTTAAAACTTCCCCCTTGAGATCTCGCTAGCTATATGCACCAACTGAAAGCTGGGGGATGATGGAAGTGCTACATATTTCTAACTCTGGACAAAAATACTGAAAGGCAAACAGAGGGTTTTTTTCACCCTCCCTTTAATTTGAGTATTTTGAAGTAATGAAAAATCAGGGGATATCATAGCCAAAACTCATAGTCAAGGCTTGGGATTGAGCAAAAAGGACCATTGTAGCCTTGTGGCCAGAGCTTCAGCCTGGAAGATGCATGTTCTAGTCCATCTTCTAGCACTAAAGGAAGGACTGGTGGCTTAGAGCAAAAGCTATGAGTTGAGAAGTCCCTGATTCAAATCACAGTTCAGCCACTATTTAATTTCTCTCCTTTTCCATCAACACATTCAAAGTGGCTAATATTTATCAATAAAAATAGTATCTGAAGGGACAGAGGCTATAAGGCAGATGGAGCCATTTTTATTAATTCACTTGTTACATAATGGATGGGAATGGTCAACATTCTTTAATTTTATATTGTTTTCTTTCCCAAGGCAGTATTCTGTACTCTCCATGTAAGCAAATGTTAGGAATCAGGAATCAGTAGTGACCCAGTGGAAGGGACATCCCCACTCGACCATGAATTAAAAGACAGCCCTGGGCTATGCATTCTTTGCATTTCTAGCCCCAGGGCTTTTTTTTCCTGGGGAAACATGCCAAAATGGAGTTTGGAACCTCTTCAACAAAATTCTTTTAAAAATATTTAAAAGTTCATGAGTTTTCAGTATACAGATTGAAAACTTCATTTCCCTCTTGAGAGTTCCAGCACCTCTTTTTCAAAAAAAACAAGGGGGGGGGAGGAGCCCTGTCTAGCCCTAATATTGGAAATCTAAAGTGCTTCATAAACAGCAGAAGCCTGGAATCTGCGAGCCAGCTTTTTAAGCACTGAATATGAATACTATCATAATGAGCTATGACAGTTCTCACCATCATGCAACCTTCTCCCACGTCTTTCAAAGTTCTGGTTGGCTATTTGGTTCTACACATGGGGGACCTGCAAAGATTTGCAGAGGGCATCTTCTTGGATTTCTTTTGGACAGATAGATATTCCATGAGAGCACAGTTGCTGCTAAATTTTGTTTTCTTAAGACTGAAAACAGAATTGATTTGTCATGCCGTGCGTAATGCATTGCTGCAATTTTGGGATATCTAACTTTCTGTGCCAGTTTGGTGTAGTGGTTAAGTGTGCAGACTCTAATCTGGGAGAACTGGGTTTGATTCACCACTCCTCCACTTGCACCTTCTTTATGACCTTGGGCAAGCCATAGTTCTGGCTCAGCTGTTCTTGAAAAAAGAGCAGTTTCTGTCAGAGCTCTTTCAGCCCCACCTACCTCACAGGGTGTCTGTTGTGAGGAGGGGAAGGAGTTTATAAGCCGCTCTGAGACACCTTTGGGTAGTGTCATATCTATATATGCAGAGTATAAATCCAATCTCTTCTCTTCTTCTATTACAGCAATCATTCTCTCCATGACATGCCGCCAATACTGCTGTTCTGCTTTTATTTGTTCCTCTAGCTTGGAAGTTAATGTTTGCCCTCGCTTCCTTGTTAGGTAGGCCAACATGGCATTCCTATGCTTCTCTGAGTTTTCATGAGTTTGGATAAGATGGGGGTTTTGCCAGTCATCAAACCCTTCAGTAGCTAAAGCTGTGGAAGAAGATGCAAGGTTTGGAAAGAGTTTACAAACAAAGCAAGAAATCCAGCCTTTTGAGGGAGAATATACAAGCCACTCTTGGCTATATGTTTCCCTGTTTGCTTTTGT